>NW_012117866.1:1938386-1989507 GCF_000951035.1 Colobus angolensis palliatus | reverse complement strand
TTATAAATGTTTTTTGATGTCTCAACTTCAGGTATTGTGTTTTTAGCTCCCAAGTTGAAAGGATGAAGAAATCACTTCTTTCTTTTTTTTTTTTTTTTTTTTTTTTTTTTTTTTTTTTTTTTTTTTTTTTTTTTTTTTTTTTTTTTTTTTTTTTGTTTAGAAGAGAAGCAAAATTAACGTCTGAAATAGAAGAACTGAAAGGGCAACTGGGGAAATGCTGTTGAATCCTCCCAGCCCAATAGTATGCCCTTCTTGCTCCAACTTCCCAGGGTTGTGGGTAGGGATACAGAAATTATAGCCAACTTTCAGAAAGCCCAAGTCATGGCTAACATTCTCTGCAAACCGCTGTGTGGGTTACAGGTGTTCCATCCATGGGCACTGTCTTGGAATTGAGCAAACTCTGGGCAAACAGAAGATGGTCAGACAAGTCCACAAAAGAGATGAATGTGTAAGCAGGTGGATGGCAGCTTCTCTCGATTTTGTCATAAAGGAATCCAATCACATTGTTGGGGAAAGTCTTATATCTGAAGAAATGATTGCACTTTACATTCCATAGGAGCCTTTCCTCGGGATGGGCTGGTGGTTTAGACTTTGAAACTATCTCCAGCTGTGCCACTATCAGGCCCTCTCCCAGGTGATCAGTTATGCATCTTCCCTGATTTACAGGGGCTTGGGGGAAATGGGATGAAAACAAAATCATGCATCTCATTGTGGATTGGAAGCACAGAAATTTCTCAGCCACAAAACTTGCATACATGACTGTTCTCTGATGACGAACTTCTGCCTAGAACTGAAGGAAATTATGCTTATGTGTATAGAACATGGATTGCTTGTGAGTGATTTTTATTCCCCTCCAAATATCAGACACTTTCTAGGCCAATGATTCTGAATTACATTGGAAGAGATTCCCTGAACCATAGCATCTCCACAGTGGGTTTTTAATTCAGAACTTCCATTCCCCGAAGAAAACAGTGGAATCCAAGAATTATCCTACAAATTATGGAATGGAAATCAGTTTAGAAGAGATTTGCCTTGGGATTATTACTATAAAATTTTACAAAAAATCATTGTGCAAAGAACTCTATTTGTGAGCTTCTACTGTATTTACTTAAATAGTGATAAGCTTCTAGGTCCCTATTTTAGACATCTTAACCCTCTTGAGGAAAGAATATACTATATGTGTGTGTGTGTGTGTGTGTGTGTGTGTATGTATAACTATATATGTGATGAAAAGCATTTGATATGTGTTTTGACGAATACCAGTAATAATGACTTGTCTTCCAATAACCAAAGTGGAACTTACCATCATCTATGATTCCTAAAGATCTTTCATTCATCTTAAAGTTACTTATGTTTAGATGACTAAACTCTTTTTTATGTGATTGCCTTTTTATTATGCTGGTTATTGCATCACTTCAGATTATAGAGTAAATGGTAACCTATACTGTTGACATAGATATTTGCTGAGGGATGAGTTAAGGTACCTCCTGCACCTTTCTGTTTTAAGATTGCCCTCTGCACCTTTTTGTCATCTGCTTGCACTGGTGTGCCTTGTGAATGCCCCTCTATTCATTCTATTTCCATGAGTCCAAGACTGGCCACAGAAGGCATAAACCTACCATCTTCCTCTCTGTATACTACAGACCTCATCTCCCGCACCCCTTCAGTTGAGTAGCTGTTGAGCTCTGGCCCAAGCCTTCAGGTGATAAAATAGAGAATCAGTCCAAATCCAAGGTGTAGATGGAGTTATGTTTCCCCAGTGCCACTCTCAGGCGTGTGTTTGTAATGAAGATGGTGAGCTTTGCCACATGCATCTGTCTGGTCCCCAGGCACAGCTAGTGGCTCAGTCTCTTATCCTGTTTTTCTCTGTCGCACTGGCAAGACAGGCCAGAGGAAGGACAGCACAGCTGAAGCCAGGGCTTCCAAAGAAAGTTGTCCCATGAAAACTGGTTGGGCACCTCTGGCAGGGTCTGGGTGTGTCTGTCCGCAGCTTCCTGTATGACTTTGAGGATTTCATAAAACCGGGGCTCGGTTGCTGGAGTTAATGGGTTTCTCTCTCTTGGATCTTTGGAAATATCAAAGAGTAAAGGTGGGTCGTGATGAGTGACGTAACTCCCGAAACAGAAGCACACGTGTGTGGCAAAGCATCCGTTGGAACCCACGGGGTTGAAGTTGGGGGTGAAGAAAAAGGCCTTCCAGATGGATGTGCCTGTGGTTTAAAAGGATGGAAACGGCATTAGGTATGAAGCATCCTTGTATGTACCACAAATGAAAAAGTGATGCGGAAATTATGCTGCCATGTGATTTAAGAAGGTGAAGATATCATAAGGCTGCAGGCACAATGTTAATATGTACAGGAGAGATTATGAAGCCACACATAGACACCAACACACACAGCCAGCAGGAACAGCGTCAAACTTGGTAGGACCGCAGTTAACAGTTTATTTTCTCAGTTTTCAGGAAGTCCAAAAAATGTCAAATCAAGAATTAAATGAACTTTGGGAGGCCAAGACGGATGGACCACTTGAGGTCAGGAGTTGGAGACCAGCCTGGTCAACACGGCGAAACCCTGTCTCTACTAAAAAATACAAAAATTAGCTGGGTGTTGTGGCAGGTCCCTGTAATCCCAGCTACTCAGGAAGCTAAGGCAAAAGAATCACTTGAACCCAGGAGGCGGTGATTGCAGTGAGCTGAGATTGCGCCACTGCACTCTGGCCTGGGTGACAGAACGAGCCTCTGTCTCAAAAAAAAAAAGTAAAAGAATTAAATGAGGGCCGAGTGCAGTGGCTCATGCCTGTAATCTCAGCACTTTGGGAGGCTGAGGTGGAAGAATCACTTGAGCCTAGGTAGGGGTTTGAGCCCAGCCTGGGCAACATAGTGAAAGCCCTTCTCTATAAGAAATTAAAAAAAAAAAAAAAGCTGGGTGTGGTGGCATGTGCCTGTAGTCCCAGCTACTCCAGAGACTAAGGCAGGATTGTGTGAGCCCAGGCAGTGGAAAGTTCAGTGAGCTGTGATCATGCCACTGCACTCCAGCCTGGGTGGCAAAGCAAGACCCTGTCTCAAAACAAAACAAAACAAAACAAAAATAAACAAACAAAAATAAAAAATAATTAAATGAGGCTAGAAGTGAGGGTGAGGAGGGATTACAAATGGGGGATGGAAACGATCTTTTGGGGATGAAGGAGATGTTCTGAAAGTAGGTTGCTCAACTCTATACATGTACTAAAAATCTTTAAATTAGAATATAATGGCATGCAACATATACCTTTAAAAGCTGTTAGAAATTCCAAATTAGGGGAATTAATCAATGCCAGAATAGGATGGTTAGTTTTTTAAATGTAAGTTCTGTATTTCAATAAACTCCAAAATATTGAAATTGCTCGGAAAAACTAAGTTACAAACAAATGAATAATTATGAAATAATTGATCCATTGCCTATTTATCAGACAATGTTATCATTTTCTGAGGAGCTCTAGAAGGAACACCTTCTAACAGAGGCCTAAACATGTTTCCTGGGTAGGCAAAATGTAGCAGATAAAAACCGAGAATGAAAATGCATGAACCCACTAGAATCAGGTGCAGAGCATGAATGCCCTTACAGCTTTTACATAAAACCAAAGAGGCCTTCCTCCGAGGAAGCCCCCCACCCCTGTGGAAGTCATCCCGATCATTTGTGCATATAATGGCATGGGCGACTTTTGTAGTTATAGGTATTTCATGATCAACTGATCAAAATGTAAAATAGATTAATGCAATGGGTTTAAAGTGACAGTCACTGGGGCCCTGTGATGTCCCCAAATCGCCCCTGACCTTGGACAAGGTTAGAGATGGGAAAAGTCAGCCGCTTTGTGTGTGTGGGTTTTTTTTTAAGCTGAGAAAGACAGGGAAAGCAAGGTGAATACGTTTAGATGAATATATTAAAGAAGATTCATAATGAGACGCCTGCGGTCTGTGGCATAGCTGCTTCTGCGAGAGCAGGACATGACATCTGTGCACTTTACATGGGCTCAGTGCACCTGCTTCAGAAAGATAAGGTCAAGCTGACACACAGACACGCCAGGCTGCAGGAAGAATTCCGGGACTTGGTTACCATCTCCAGCAGGGTTTCAAAAGGCAGCAAGTAACCTTAAGATGCTTTCCATCCACTCCTCTCATCCCACACTTTCTTCCAGGGTATGAGAAATTTCCTTCAGAAGACTTTTTGGAGACAGGCTGACAGAGCCTGCCATTTGCAGCCACTTAGAATCCTTCCTCAGGGTCAGCCGAGAGAGAAAGTGGGTACATAGAGAAGCGAGCCAGGAAGCCTCTCTTGCTCGTGCTCCCAGTGATGCAAATTTAGAGGGCGTTTTGAACTTGACATTCGAGTCAAGCCTCTGTGTGTTTAAAACCCCAGGAGAATACAGGCTCCTGGAATAAATTCATGTAAAGAGCCTGTATTTTCCATTTGCTTTTGAAAGGCACTCACAGGATCCCGTCATTACCACCAGAGCACAATCCTCCCCAAGTGTGAGCTGGAAGATCAGATCGACATCAGGCCCAGTCAAGAGATGCAGGCACCCTGGCCTGGGAACGGCAGTGGTGTTGCTGGGTAGTTCAGACAAGTGTAGAACTAAGAATTAATTATTCTAAAGAATTATTTAGCATGCTCTGGGGTTGCTTGCCTTTTTATCCTTTCATTTGGATTTTTAAAAACTTTTCATAAAAAGGTAGATTGCTTAGTCCCTGTGCTGTTTCTCTGGTCCACTTTAGATTTACTGAAAAGAGAGAACTAGAACTGCACTTTTTATTGTATAGTGGCTCACAAGATAACCACCCCTACTTTGGGAGCTTGTTCTATTATTCATCAGGAACCCAGGAACTGACATCTCCAAACTGATATCTTTGAAACTGTCATTTGAAAGATAAAGAGCACAGCTCAGTCACTAGATAAAATAGAAGGCACCTGGCAGAGTCACCTTCTTTTGTTTAATTTATATTTTCGATTTGCATTTTCTAGAGACAGGGTCTCGCATTATCGCTCAGGCTGGAGTGCAGTGGTATGATCATAGCTCACTGCAGTCTCGAACTCCTGGGCTCAAGCAATCCTCCTGCCTCAGCCTCCCAAGTAGCTGGGACCACAGGTGTATGCCACCATGCCCAGCTATATTTTAAATTTTTTTGTAGAGATGGGGTCTCTCCATGTTGCCCAGGCTGGTCTTGAATTCCTGGGCTCAAGCAATCCTCCTGCCTTGGCCTCCCAAAGCACTGGGATTACAGGTGTGAGCCACCATGCCTGGCATCATTTTATATTTTTCATAGGTATATTTAGTCCTGTATTCCAAAATTATTTTGATAACATGCTTCATCCTGAGTATCCTCATATACTAGAAAAATGTTAAATTTTTAAAAAATGTTTATTCACTATTGTATTTTAAAAATTATCATCAACTGCTCTGATAAAAGACTGTTTCTCCCTCACCACTGAAAAACATAAATATTTTTACCAAACTGGAAACTGAGACTCATTTATAACTGAGATCCAATGACCCGGAAAAGGAATTATTAAATTTGATATACAGAACGCAGGAAAATTAAAGTGGACAGTTTCGTTTTGTTTTGTTTTACTTGTTTAAGTAGTCTAAGTGGTGATGAGGACAATAATTCTACTGAGTGTTTTAAAACCCTCCCCCAAATTAAGAAAACGAATTGTCACAAGTAATGGTCAAAGATATCAGTGACATATGATATAGTACTGTTATGTCACTGTGCTAGAACAAAATGCTAGGAAATCATCATCCATCTGGTGAAATATATTTTTATATAAAATCACCACTAAACAGTGTGACTCAGCTCATGAGAGAAGAAAGTTTATTGTCATTTGACAAAAAGGCAGATAGAATGTAAGTGAGAAAAAGTTGATGCCTAAGCCAGAAACTGATTCAGCATCCTCCACACAGGATCCTAAAGCAGCTATCTTATTAAAAATAAACTAAGCTGCGAGCAAAGAGAAAAAAGAGGTCTCTGGGTTCCCTGGGATTGTCTGGGGACCACAGGGGCTTCTGACCCTGGAACTGGAAGAGACGTTGTGATTTCTATTACTTTGAGTTACAGCAACTCAGCCACGGGAAGCAGGAGCCCTGGCAAGGAAGCCCCGAAAATGAGCACACGTGCTCCCCAAGAACAAAAATAGAGAGGGCACAAACCAGAACTTCCGTTATGTACTAAAATATTTTTTAAAATCAGTATTAGTATCTAGCACAAGCTCCCTCTTAACCTCTTGGAGTCGGGTTGTGGCAGGCCAGGTCTCACTAACACAGGCCTCCGTAATAACTGTTCCAGCACTGACTGAGTGGGGAAGTTAAATCTTTTTTTTTTTTCTTTTTTTTTTGAGACGGAGTCTCGCTCTGTTGCCCGGGCTGGAGTGCAGTGGCCGGATCTCAGCTCACTGCCAGCTCCGCCTCCCGGGTTCCCACCATTCTCCCGCCTCAGCCTCCTGAGTAGACGCCCGCCACCTCGCCCGGCTAGTTTTTTGTATTTTTTAGTAGAGACGGGGTTTCACCGTGTTAGCCAGGATGGTCTCGATCTCCTGACCTCGTGATCCGCCCGTCTCGGCCTCCCAAAGTGCTGGGATTACAGGCTTGAGCCACTGCGCCCGGCAAGTTAAATCTTAAAAGCTGATAGAGCCAGTGTCTTCATACAAAGGCTGGAATGGAACAAAAGCCCACCAAGAGTTCTGCCCAGGCCTCTCCTGGGCCTCGAAGCATGACAAGATAACAAAGGCATTCTTAACAGGACCCGTTTAGGATTAAACAAGTTTTATTGGGGGTCTGAAGAAACTCCCCAGACCTCCACAAACAAGTTTATGGGGGTCTGAAGGAACTCCCCAAACCTCCACGATTTAGTGGGAGACAAGATAAGGGTAATCACCCCAGGCACCTGGACCCATTTAGATTAAGTCGATTTACTGAGGCTCCAGAGGAAGGTCTCCAGGATTCCGACCTTAGTTACAGATTAAAAGAAGTTAATGACTTATGTCTTTAGATGAATGCACACTTGCACATAAACTTATAGCTGAGAAGGTATACAAGCTCCAGAAAGCTGTCATTTTGAGTTGGTCTGGGCAATATTTTCCAGGCCTTCTCCCTGTAACCGGTTACAGAAATAAAAACTCTCTTCCTCCCCAGTTCATCTGCATCTTCTTGTTGGGCTGCAGGAAATAGCAGGTCCCACCCTCGCTTTGGTCCGGGAACAGGGTCATGCTACATCGCCTACAAATGTTAACAACGTCCTCTTGAAAAGGGTCCTCGAAGCCTCATTCTGTCTTTATCCTAAGGGCCCCAAATGCTTCTGGCCTCTCATAATGATGCAAGCCTCTCACGTCTTGCATTCTGAATTCTCTACTTAGAGCAGTCACAACACTCCATAACAGAGATGGGCACAATCCGGACCCTGGGACACTCGCTTCCAGGCCTCTCTGAATGTTTAAACTGCTGTCTTGCAGAAGTCTCAGAGCCATCATGTGAGACAAAACAAAACCAGGTCTGGAAAGCCCGTTTGGGAGAAGTAAAGACGCTGCACACATGACAGACACTCATCACACGACGTGACTGTGCCCTTACGGCCCCTGCTTCTAACTCACAGCGGCTAAAGCAAGGCGCCCTGGCCTGGAACTCTGAGGCCACAAAAACAAGACTACACCTCCTTCTTGGGGATAATGAACCCTGAGTAATCCAAGTGCTCCAGAACACTTTCCAGCTTCCCTGAAGTCAGAAAGGCTGCATGGCCCGTTCTGGCCAAATGTGGGTAGTATGTGGTATGTCTTTTCCCAGCCACAGCACAGAGGAGCTGTCTCTTCTGCCGGTGACATTCGAGATGATGGGGCCTCTGTCAGGGTGGTCCCTGACAAATGGATGGCAGAACCCTCTCCTCCTAGACCCCCACCTTCCCACCAAGACAGGCACTGAACACACGGTTATCTCCCGAACATCTGGCTATGTCAGAAGACACATTTTGTGGTCATAGCTGCGGTGGGGCAGATGTGCTACTGATACCTGGTGGGGAGAAGCCACGGATGCTGCTCAGCAGTCTAGAATGCACAGGGCAGCCTCCAGCACAGAGAATGATCTGGCCCCAAACGTCAATAGTACCCAGGTTGAGAAGCTCCGTTCTACAGCAAGAGTGAGAATAAATGTTGGATGGGCTGAGCCCCTGAAATGTCAGGTCTAATGGTTATCACAGCACAAATTTGCCACTCCCTACACATGAACCCTCTGAGAGCTAAACTATAAAATAAGACAAGCTTTATTTTTGATAAAATGAGTCAGAAACTGGGCTGAGACAGACAATCGTCACAAGTCTCCAAGGCTTGCTGATAAACTGCATGAATGAACGAACAGCTCTAAGGGACAGAAAAGGCACCAAGGATCCATAGGCAGTATAGAAGGAACAGAGGCAGGTAGAGTTGCTGTGCTTTTACGAGACAAATATGATGGAGAAGGGGTGGTGCCAGGGGCCCGAAGACTCTCTTGTTCCAGGACGATAGCAATGTCTTTATAAAAGAGCATTTGCCTTTCTTAGCCTGATAATGTGTTGTGAGACTTGCATAGACAGAGGAGCCCGGGGGCGGGGTGGGGGGAAGAGAGAGAGAGAGAGAATGTACTAGCTACAGGGCAGGTGCTTCCATCAAGGTTTTTCATGCCACTGACTTGGTTAAGGGCGTAGCTCTGAGCAGCAATAGTTTAGGTTCAACCATGAGCTCTGTAATTTCTTACATACGTGATGCTGGGCATAGCTGCTCTCACCTCTCTGTGTCCCAGTCTGCTCCTCTGTTATGCGTTTGTAATAATAGTTCTTCCCTGCTTTGAGGATTAAAAATTGGTTCCTATATGTGATGCTGTCAGAAGAAGGCTGGGTCTATAGTAGAGACTATACATGAGTTAACTGTGAACAGAAAGCTGCAGCCAATTTACGCAAGAAACAATTCAGTTTCCATCTGCCCTTCAATCTGTTGCTACTGTAATACATGTCATAAGACTTTTTTTTCTGCTAAGGATTCTTAAAGTATATGGAAAACTATTAATAAATCTACATGGCTTCAACACATTGGCTCTTAATGTATCACTCAGATTTAAACTTCCCTTGATGAATGATGTTCAACTGGTAGTTTTGGCGAGATTTATTTTGGGTGCTTGGAAGACGGCATGTATATATCATAGAAGGCATACGCAGATATTTTGGGTTTTCAGTCTTGGCAGCCTGTACCTCTGTTGCCATCTTGAAGGTCTTCAAGAACCATTTCACATACTGTTCCATTTTTCCGTTGTGAGGAACCCCCACACAAAGAACCGTAGGCCTGTCCCCTCAGTAAGTTTACAGAAAAGTTAATGTCATCTACTGAACTGATGTCTGAACACCCATCCCATGGTGCCCTCCTGACTCCTGCGATCCACCTAAAAAATTGTTCCATACATTACCCTAGTCTCATCCAGACACCTCACACTAATGCCTCAAATCTTTTCTTAGACCCAAAGATTTTACAGTGTGTCCATACCTGAGCCTCCAGAGATCATGCGTCTTCTAACTTAATACATGCACATTCGCCAGAAGCATCTTGGCCCCAAGCTCTGCTTTGGACCCCCGAGGTTCACTGCCATCTGTTTACCATAGCACAAACCCCCTAACTATTCAGCCCTTGGTTAATATAAAATGGATGACAGTAGATAAGTTCTGCCTGCTTCCTGCAGCTGGCAGCACCAGAGCTCACGATACAACAGTGAGAAGGATAAGGAGGCAGCTCTAGTGGCTGGGTGCACCTGCTTCACAGCTAGGCAATTTGAGAGCAACACAAGCTTTCTCAACTGATGCCTGAGTATTTGAGGACAAAATACTGCCTTCTATTAAGCCTTGGGTTTTGCATAGTAAGGGACAGAAATATATAACCTGGAACAAAGTGGGTGTATGATGTATATGAGACTCTTCCCTCACTTTCCCTTCCTTGCCTCCATATTGATAGTCTAGCTGTTCTTCAAAGCCCTGCTATGTTCCCCTTCATGAACCCATCTGAATTCCCAGCTGGAAGTCACCAGTCTTCCTCTGTTCTTCTCACCAGTTTTCATCACTCAGTCAACACTTGAGGTCTCCAATTCTCTGGCTGGATTATTTCCTCTCTGAAGGCAGGGACTGTATCTCCCACATCTCCTAAATGTGTAGTGTCTAGTATCTTAGATAGAATAGAGGCCCAATAAAAAATTGTTGGGGCCAGGTGCAGTGGCCCTCGCCTGTAATGCCAGAACTTTGGGAGCCGAGGCGGGGTGGATCACCTGAGGTCAGCTACTCGGGAGGCTGGGGCAGGAGAATCGCTTGAACCTGGAGGTGGAGGTTGCAGTGAGATGAGATCGTGCCACTGCATGTCAGCCTAGGTGACAAGAGCGAAACTCTACCTCAAAAAAAAAAAAATTGTTGGATAAATTTTTTTAAAAAGGAGATGATGGTCATTAGGAGGAAGGGATGGAAAGAGAGGGGTGGAGCCAGCTGTCATCATGAAATCCAGTGTGAGCAGACAAGAAGCCAAATACACTCCACAGTCTCCTTGGGATCCATCCGGAGCATCCTGCCTGAAATCACACAATGGCTCTGCACCACCTCCAGCTTGAAGGACCAACAGGCTACTGTGAGGCACTGGAGGTTACGATCTGATCACGGCAGATAACAGAGTGAGGAAGGCAGAGAGCTTGGAAGTACATTTGCTTTGGGATTGCTTGGTACCAAAAATGGGCAGTCATCAGGAATTGTGCAGGGGGCATAAGTCATTTGGCCCCCAGGAAAGAACATTCATGGAGAGGGAAGAGGGCAGCTGAGAGCACGAGGATCAGGCATGGAGCCAGTGGAAGGAGTATGAGACCTGATAACACCAAGGATGTCCACATTTGGGGAATAAGAGGATGTGAATGAATCGTGGACTCAGCGCATTGGGGCACGGAGATGTCCAGATACACAGTTAGGTAGAAGAGTCATGATTTATAATTGTGAGTAAAAGAACATATTGTCTTAGGGGAAGACATTTCGATTAATGGGAGACAGACTCAAAAGCAGACAGTGTTGGTTGCAAATCCCAACTTGGCCATCAACTTTACAACTCTATGCCAATAATGTGACCTTCTACCTCTCTGTCTTCCCGTCTATAATTGGGAAAAATAACACTGGGAGGAGAGATAGCTAGCTGATCCCCCAGCCTCCCACAGTCACTGAACGTTCCTCTGGGTACATGGAAACCCACAACAAAACTCTCCTTTGCAGCCTCCTGTGAAGCTAAGTGTGAACAGGTGACCAACTTCTGGCCTCTGCGAAGAGTCTGATTATCTTCCTTGGGAAGTAGTAGCCATGCACTTTTTTCTTCTCATCTTTCCCATCCATCCCACCATTGTATGCGTTTAGGGTAGACACAGCCATCACTCACCACGAAGATGAAGCTGTCACATTCTACAGGAGGTGGAAAAGCCGCTTGAAAGATTCTGCACCCCAGAGACTTTCTGGACCATTTGTCTCTGGATGTCGCCCATGAGATGGAGGTATAAACCTCTCTCTAAAAGGCCGGGTGTGGTGGCTCACGCCTGTAATCCCAACACTTTGGGAGGCCGAGACGGGCAGATCACGAGGTCAGGAGGTCGAGACCATCCTGGCTAACATGGTGAAACCCCATCACTGCTAAAAATACAAAAGCCGGGCATGGTGGCAGGAGACTGTAGTCCCAGCTACTCGGGAGGCTGAGGCAGGAGGATGGCGTGAACCTGGGAGGCGGAGCTTGCAGTGAGCCGAGATCACGCCACTGCACTCCAGCCTGGGTGACAGAGCGAGACTCCATCTCAACAAACAAACAAACAAACAAAAAAAAACCTTCTCTAATGTAAACTTTTTTTTTTATTGTTTTCTGTTACGGTCAAATCTGAAACTAATATAATCATAATCTCTTCTAATTCAGGGGATTAAATGAGATATCAAATACAATGTTCTTGACAAAGTGTCCTGCAGACAGTAAATATGCAATAAACATCAGTGTTTACTGTCATCAAGCACGTCTCCAAAAGATACATAATGATCACAAAAAGAGATGACAAATTTCAAGAACATGAGATTAACAAAGGGAAACGTCTATAACCACCTACAAAACATTTTTGTATAGAAGATACGAAAGTAAGGAAGACACAAAAAATTGCTAAATATTGCATGCCCTGGTTAGGACTAAAATGTCTATTTAGAAAACACCAGGTCTGAGAGCATATGAAAGCAAATCCGGCGGGGGTTTAGAGACATAAAAGCAGACATTCCGGGAGAACTGAGAGACGCCTCATGTTGAAGTCGGGGAAAAGAGATGTGTAAAATACTGTAGAAAATCAATGAAATGGTAGGACGGAGAATGCAAGGGGAAAAGATCAGAAGTGACCCCTGGCAAAAAGATCAGAATAAGCTGGGTGCCAAGTTTAGATGGAAGAGGGCATTTGAGCATTCAGCCACACCAAGTTCTTGGGTTTTTTTTTTTTTGTATTCAAGAAAGAAAATTCAATTTTGCTTACTTTGTCTCTATAAGGAAGTAAGTTTGCACTGTAGCAAATTAGCAAAAGTAATGACCAGGACTTTTTTTCCCACAGTATTAGTGTAATCTTAGATCAGACACACTACAACTTTGGTTGAAAACTGAATGTTTATCTCAAATACTGTCTGATACTGTCTATAAGGTATGAAGTTCCATAAGAAAATATATGTTTAATAGACTGTGTTGGAAAACACAAAATCTATTTATGTGGTGATTTTCTTCCACTGTTGGAAATGACCGTTAGGAGAAGTTAAGCTATTACTGATGTGTTTGGATGATAACGATATAAAATATATTTAATTAAAAAATTAAAAGTTCAATGAAATCTTTTCTAACCTCATAAATCACTCCTTCTCCTAGATCTCCAAAGCAAATTCTGTTCATCCCAGGACACCATCATCCTGTGTTGCTACAATTACAAGTACAAATGTTGTATACCTTGCTACTGGGCTTCACAGGCACAAGAGTGAAATAATGGCTGCATGCCTGAACTATCAAAAGCTTGTGGCAATGCAGCATCTGAAGTGTTCACAAAGAAAAGAAATCCTAATACTTAAAAGTTATCCTTGAAATGGTTTACATATATGTGCTTTTTCTTAATTGCTACAACAGTTACAGAGTAGGATGAAAATACGTCCTTTTATAAGGTCAGCTGAAATACAGGATAGTTCCCGGTGAGCTTAAATTTGGAAATGCTGCATCTCATATTAGGTCAGTTTCAGCCCTTGATATTTCATTTCTGACACTTCAGATCCTAATTCAGAGGATCAGATGAGAAAGGGCATCTGACAAGTACTCACCAAAATTACTAGTGATGATGAAAGCCAACTGCTGCCTTTCTGATGCTGTTAACTCATAAGTGGCTGTTATGAGAATCTCTTCTCTTTTATTAGGTGTGTTTTAGAGGCAAAATTAAATTTTAATTAAATGAAAATGCTAGATAGTGAGCAACGCAAGCATTTTTCTTTATGTTACCATGGTAAGCTGGTTTTGATTTTAAACCATTACTCAGCTTTTATTTTGAAATGAAGGTATCTTTCAGAAAGCTGGAAAGGAACACATTCCTTTGGAATGAATTCCATTACCCTATTGCTGTTTGCTGTAATTTTATTTATTTACTTTTTATTGATGCATATTCGATGTACGTATTTTCAGGGTACCCGCGATCATTTGAAACACTCATATAATCACATCAGGGAAATTGGGATATCCATCACCAGTTAACATTAATTGATTGTATATTTCACAATAGCTAGAAGATAATCATTCAAATGTTCCTAGTATTGTCATTTTTTTAAATAAAGCTTTTTTTATTTTTATTTTTTTGTTGTTGGAAAAAAGTTTCCAAAAAACTTGAATAGAAAATGGAGCAGGATTTATGAGGCTCTGCTAGTTCAATATGAGGATGTCTATATCCTTCTCCTAGGGAAAGAATGGTATCGGTGCCCTGTTTCTGTAAGTAATTTTTATAGCTTCATGGAGATCCCTTTTCCTGACTAAAGTGTGACATTTCAAATATATGTGACTTTTTTTCTACATGATGCTAAGATTACATATTTGTCTGTACAAAACGCTTTAAGCTATTAATTATGTACTATATTGCACTGCATTCTAGAATATATCTACAGCTATCCCATGGATTTTGGTATGACCAGCTGGTTTGGGGACTCTCCATTAATGTGAGTATTTATCTCACAGACTACAGTCATCAGGTTAAAAATCCTGGAGCCAAGTATCCACCTACCCTCTAAGATCAATTCCATCCATAAAATCAAGTTGTCATTGTGTTGAATTTTTAATAACATTAATTCATATGTCAAACGTTAAAGCCAAAATTTTTCATACCCATTGAATGGTAAATTTTAACTCAAAATTCTTATTTTAGTGCAAGAAAAGTTATCCATGTTATAATCATGCTTTCATGAGTTCTTGTAAAATGTAATAGGAATAATGATATCAGATCATAATTAAATTATGTCATTCAATTTGCTGAGACAACTAAATTATAGCGAAGACATTATATATAAATTTTAAAAGAGATTCATGTTTTAAAAGGGTGGAAATGAAATCCTAGCTATAAGTTTTTGGAAAATCAGTATTTCATGAGTTTGGAATTACAACATTTAATCCTCTAAGTAATCAAGACAAATGGTAACTGCATCTTAAAAACATCTGCAGTCAGTTCTACTGGTACCAACAAACTGTCGTTAATCTAGGGTTCTGAGGGGGAAAGGTAACCTGTATTTGTCATGTTTGCCAATTGCCGTGGTGTAAACACCCACAACACAGCCAAATGAAGACAGACAATGGTTTAACAACCAACTGGCAAGATTCCTGAACGATCAGGAGCTGATTCCAGCATACCACTGCCTGCTACTAAACCCTAATACTACATTTTTTTTTCCTAATAAAGTATTCTGAGGTCAGGCGACAGCCCTCTTATCCCTAAGATTCATGGAATATGTTCCACACTCTAGTGATTATTGACAAGCTCCTACCAAAGTCTATCTGAGATGACCTATGCAGACTCACTCAACTAGTACTAGTTTAAGATCTGTCTTCCCCAGGTGACAGAAAGCTCTATATGGATGAGAGTCACGTTTTCCTTACACATCCCTGTATTCCCAGCACATGGCACAGGTAGCAGTGCCTCATGCTCTAAAATGTAAGCTACTCTTCAGCAGGGAACTTTGTCTGTTTTGCTCACTGACAGATGCCAGCGCTAAGACGATATGTTCCACACAGTAGGTGCTCAATACATATTTCTAGAAAAAATGAATAGATAAAATACAAAATGACTAAACATGAAGACATACACAAAAGCCAAGACAGCAAATATGGTTGCTGAGTTTCAGATAGCATCTGAAAAAATAAATCATAAATGATTCATAAACATCATGTTTTCCTGAGGTCCTTTATCTCGATAAATGATTCTAGCCTTCAGATACTGTGATTTCTCCTTTTTTTTGTTACCAGTTCAAGGCAGAAGAGTTGAAGGAATTGCATTCAGAGTCTAAGAAGTAAATTTTATCCCGGGGCCAGTTGCCTATCAGAAACTGGGTCTTGTTTTTCTCACTCCTATTTTCTGTCTCTTCCTGTCCCCCTTCTCTTTACTCCTCCACATAATGTGTTCCTCCAGCCTCTGATCCAATATGTTCCTTCCGGCTTCTCTAACTGGGGATTTGGCTCTATTAAAATACAATTTTGCAAGGTTCAGGACATGATACAGACTTATTCGAACACGCAGTAGTCACAGAAACTTTGTCTTCACATTCCTTGCCGGCTCCATATAAAAAGAAAGAGTCCTCGAGTTCTGATTTATTACAAAGCTCAGAAGTCGATGCTATAAACTGATCTAAAAAAGAAGCAGTATTCTTATGGAAACTAGGAATTGTAGCCACATGGATGAGATATGTGAATAAAACGCTTCCAGAAGTAAAATCGCAAGCCCATGTTTCTGCTGTTCTTTGTCTTCTAGAACATATCATGAGGAAACTGCCCAGACTTAAAGGAGAAACTCTGAAGCATAAACCTGTTGTGATTTCTGTGGCTAATAGAAGGGTTGTAATTTCATGGAAAAGTTGTAAAAATAAAAGAGAGGCTGCTCTTTAAATGATAAGTCTTGGGTAAATTGGCTAGGTGAGTGGGGAAGAGAAAGATTTGTTGGAAAATGGAATGGAATCACCCTAAGTTTAAGAAGAAGTTAGCAGCTAGGAGGTTATTACACACCCCTCCTTCGGGGCGGGGTAGGGGGGCAGTCCTAGGTTCTAGAAGCAGAGCTCCAAAGCCCCTTAGAGAAAAGGGGTATTTTATTTTACCTCCAAAGAAGGAACTGAAAGTCCAACCTCAACAGGTACCTCTAGTACATTCAATAGTTTTATAAATTGCTCATCACTTTCCATTGACTGCCATGTATCTTAGTGATAGGAATATTACTGTAATTCTAAGTTTCAAAAATATGAAAGAAAGGTTTGAAATCAATAACCACACCTAAGATTATAAACCATTTGTTCCTGTATGCTAATTGGAAATGCCACTATAAAACAAGTATTAGAAAACCCACAAGAGATCCTGTTCGATTGCACAATTAAAAGAACCCCCAGTTCAGGAAATGGGATAGTACTGAAGAACATTTTATCTTTGCTTTAAATATCTAAATGTAGCAAATATGCATGATACACAAAATACAGATTCCGTGAGTCACGATCCATCATCTTTAGGCTGGGAAAATAAATCAGGTAAACATTTAAATGCTATTCATTCCTTGTCTAGCCTTTAGTGCCATGCTAGAAGAGTGAGGGGAATGCTTTGAGGACATGCAGAGGAGGTGGCATTTCAGCAGAGTCGGGGGGGCATTGAGCAGTACCCTCCAAGATGGATGAGGCAAGACATCCTTCCAGGAGAAGAGCCTGCAAGTGTAAGCACAGCAATGCACAGAGCACATGCACAGAGTGGCTGGTCCTCAGTGTGGGAGGAGTACCAGGAATGAAGCTGGGAAGCTGTGCATGCAATAAAGGACCAGCCACAGCGCCCTGTTGAGAACAGGGAGCTTCCTCTGCTGGGATAGAGAAGCTGTGGGTGGTGTTCAGGTGGGTGAATGGCATAGCCTTCTGATGTCCTCCTACCTGGACAACTATGTCACCAGAAGGAGAAGAGAGGAGGAGGAGGGAAAAAGAGGACAAAGCAAAGCATGGGCGCACATTGAGGCACCTGTTGGCCTCCATTGAGCAGAGCCACCTTTTTGCCCTTTAGTTTTAACTATTCCCATGGCATAGGTTGCACGGAGCATGAGAAGCATGGAAATGTCTGTTTACTCACTGTTCTGAGGGTGCCAGCGCACAGCATTTAAGTAGGCGTTGCAGTAATGGAAGAGAAACTCATGATCGGAGCGTTGGCTTTTTCCTTCAAGCAGGGGCATCAGATCACGTCCATCAATGATCCTGTGGGATAAACAGCCAGACATCAAGTGGTGAATCAGTCCTGTGTTCTCAAATGTCCTTCTGAACCAACAAGAGCATGAGGGAGCTCCAGTTGTAATGAATACAAAGAAGACTGACCCCACCTGGGTGCACTGTGCAACAACACACTGATCCCAGCTCTGTCCATGCATTACATCTGCAAAGAGCGCCATGAGCTGGAACTACGGTCATCCCCATTGCATAGATGAGAAAACAGAGGCACAGAAAGGTTAAGTAATTTGCCCAAGGTCATGGGACCTTGTTCAGAGTAAGAACTGACGGGATTGAAATCCAGCTGATCTGGCATTCACACCCTTATTCTTCCTATTGCTTCTCCAAAACACAATTTTCTGTCTATTGCCTGACCAAAGGGAAAGCTTTATTCATGAAATACAGGTCTGCTGAAAAGACAGGCACCTGACAATTTGGGATTAAAATAAAAAGATACCATATTGCATGAGGCAACTTGGATTTGTAGACTGCAATGAACACAAATTTCTCATTAAAATGAATTAATTCATATATAATAATAATGATACCGTTAAATAACCAGGGAACAGATTATTCCCAAATGAAAATATATCTCCTCTACTACTGGGATTCTAACTAGGTCAAGAAGGGGAACTTTCCAGATTGCAAACAATAAGACATATGCAGTTGGTGATGAGCAAAATAAGATTGCTTATAGTCTGAAGAAAGGAATAAAGTATAAAATTGTGTTTTACATTAAACATAAATTAACAGCTACATGAGAAATTGAAACCATGATACCATTAGGCCATTGCCATCAAAACGAGAGGCAGAGAATTATTTTGAAAGGCTGAGTGTTTAACTTGAGGATTTTCTTTCTCTGATTAAAAACACTACATTCCTGTCATCTCTTGTTACAAGGCGTTTAGAAACTAGAAGTTTGACGTGGCTGTATAACTTGGGTAAGTGTGTTTTAGAGGTCCTATGTCCCTTGAGCTTTCTCCCATGGTTTATTTTGCTGTCACTAAAAACCCATAATGTAATTATAACCTTGTTGTTAGCACTTCTTTGGCCTCAACCCTTGTTATTAATCACGCTCTCTGCAGAAGTCTGTAGACTGAAAATATTCTATTATCATAAGTAAAAATAAGAACAAAAGACTGGCTTGGCTCACTTCCCAAACCAATGTTCCCGTGAACCACAATGGAAAGAGAAAGAAACATGGTAGAGAGAGTTCTGTTGAGACGCAGCGTGTGCCCTGAAATACTGTTTCCATCCCGAAATGACAGTCATCGTGCTCGGTTCTTTTCAAATTCCTTTCAAGAAAGACTCAGGCCTTTATGAGATCCCAAATAAAGTTGAAAGGAAGGAAGAAGTAAGAGGGGAAGTGGGCAGGCATGGGAATTAGACCAGGAAAAGCCCCCAATGGTGAAAAGTGATCTGAAAGAGAGAGACAAGGGACAGAGGATTTCCATCCTTCCCCAAGTGGGGAGAATGTCTTTCAATGACTCCTCAAAAGCAAGATGGAATCCCCATTTTCTGGGACACAAACTAGACTTTTACTTTTTGAATTTCGCTTTTTTTTTTTTCATTTGCCAACAAAATTCAACACGTGATATAAGAACATGGGAGACGGAATTGCTGTCTTAAGATCAGTATTTTTCAAAATTTTTTTTTTTTTAGTGACAAGGTCTTGCTCTGACATCCAGGCTGGAGTGCGGTGGAGCAACCATAGCTGATTGCAGCCTTGACCTCCTGGTTCAAGCGATCCTTCTGCCTCATCCTCCCAAGTACATGGGACTACAGGTACATGTCACCATGCTCAGCTATTTTTCATTGTTTTTTTTTTTTTTCTTTTTGAGAGATGAAGTCTTGCTATGTTGCCCAGACTGGCCTTGAACTTCTGGCTTCAAGCTCTCCTCCGGTCTTGGCCAAGATCAGTATTTGATAACTGAAAAAATTGATCACGATTATAGGAAAGGGGGATTTAACTAAAACAAAATAAGACTCCAAGTCTCATAATTATTTTTTCTTACTTAAAAATGAAATATTTGAGATTTTTTTTAAAGGAGGGACACAAAGTTTATTCTGCAAACTTATTTTTCTTCCAATGTGGAGACAGACTTTTTTTTTTTTTTTTTAATATCCTACACCTAACGTGGTCCGTCCTAGAGGCAGGCCATAAATCATGCTGCTATGGAAAGCCACCATTTAACAGTGTTGCAGAAATATGGTCTGTCAAAGGAAGCCTCATTTCTGCCATGAAAAATGGAAAGTGACTCTGTTGAGCTAAACTTTTAAGTGGTGTCTAAGCTATCGAAATATTTGGGATTGTTTTAAGCCACTTGTGGGATTCACAGTTAACCATGGCAATAACCCAGAGAATAGCACATTTCCATTAATGCTGCTAGTACAAAAATGCTTTTAGAATGTCGTGTTCTGGGGGAGATGGGCCAACTCACTTTCAAAGTGACCCAAAGCATTGCTGTTTTCTCTGGAAACAGTCTAACGGGCTTTTTCTTGCAAACTAATTCAAGTTTTTGTAGCATGTTTACATAACAGCCAATGCTAAAAAAACTGGATGTGTTTTCTGTCCTAGTGCCCTCATGGCTCTTGGTGGAAAAGGGAGTGTTTGGGAGTGTTTTTAATTTGGAAGGTGAAGCTATTCTCCTTGAGTTCCTGACTGACAATGATGGGAGCGCTATTAACAGGTTGTTAGCAAGGCATCCTTGCGTCAAAATTTCAGGTCAAGTTAAATACCATACAGACAATTTTTACATAATTAAAAAGGGCATGTTCTGGAAACCTTCCCTGAACCCTATTGACGTCATTCCTCCATTCTCTCTCAGCTCTGAGGCTTTCAACATCCTCGTCCCTCCACATGGAATGTCCTTCCCACCCGCCCATTGCCTAGCCAACTCTGGAAGGACTGAAGGATCATAAGAGAAAGAAAAGGTTTGGGGTGATACAGAAGGTAAGGTCTTAGATACTAATAGAGAAGCTTATTTGGGGCACAATGTTGGTGAGCAGCTTATTTGATATACAAATGACAACGATTTCAATGTAGACAATCATAGTTAAGGAAACATTTTTAGGAGAAAGTACATATATCTGTAATAAACTAAAGGGAATCTTAAGTATTCAGAAAGTTATTTTCACAATTTAGAAAAATATGTTTCCATTTGTAAACATTAAACCCTCTGCCATAGTTGAACAGAAAGCAAGATCAGTGTAAGTGGTTACACACACAAACTTGGGATTCTTCCCATGAAGAGAGTCACCTTTAATTTTGCAAAACTGATGTGAACCTGATATAGCTCACTGACTTTTTCATCGGTTATACTCTATTGAAAAGGTCTTCTCTAGTGGCTCGGCTATAAGTCGGAAAAAGTTACTGGGAGAAGTCAGCTAAATCCATTCCTTGTCTCCATTAGACAAAAGTGTGTTGAGCATTAAAGCATTAATTTGTTTTTGAAACTTTAAAAAATGAAGTCAATTTTTATTTTAATTATGGACCAGAAGCCCCAAATATTTCACCTCTAAAATTTGATTCTTGAGGTTGCCAGCACTCTGTTTCCTTGCGTCCCAGCTGAAGGGTCTATGGTTAAAATGTTGAGTTTTCCAAAAGGTGTAACCAACTATGGCTTGTTGCCATTCTCTATTACTGATGTTAATACCATGTTAGGAAGGGGCATGGTCATACTCATACTATGGCAATATTGTATTTGCTTGCAAAGATGAGACCCAAAGAAACAATTTTCACGTTAATGAATTAAAACAGTTAGGTATTAGATTCTTCTTTTTTGCAAGCCCCTGTTGCTGCCTTTTGTAACACAAAAGGTTGTCCTCCATTTATTTCCAAAATCAGCTTATTTTGAGACCTGGAGGGAAATAATTTTTCTGAATATGCTCAGGGTGATGGATACTGAAAGTTCTTCTGATAAGTCATGCCACTGAATGAAAATGAATCACTAACATGCATATGAAAGAAAAATTCACTGCCAGAGAGAAACCTCACGTAAGCACATCATAGGGTTGAATTAGAGAACTATTCTCACTGCAGTGTTAAGATGCTGCAAAACAAAAACAAAACAATAACAACAACAAAAATCTTTCCTGTGTTCCTCCGGACTACCTTTCTTTTGGCTTAAGTAGAAACCTTGGATCCAAGGGCTTCTGATGTGCCACCATGCTTTGATTGGCCAGGAAGGACTCCCACTAGATCCAAAATGGTTCCTGAGAATTACAGGACAATGCTTGAAGAATAGAGGTCTGCTGAACAGAAATTATCTTCTTCAGACAAAATGCAGAAAGAAGCGAAGGCACTTTGTTAAGTGGCCATCAAACAGCTTGGGTCCAACCTTCTGAATGAGTTTCTTCTCCTGAGAAGTGCAAATTTAGTATCTCTCTAGCAGGAAGATGAGAAAGCTTATTTGTACCACTCTGAGCAGGAAGGAGTTAAGGCTATTTTCTAAAAGGCAGACATCTGTGTATCACATTTATAGATGGATATAGATGTGAGGGTATTGTCTAGATGCTTTTATTGAAAAGTTTTGATGGGATTTTCCATTATAACAACATTTTCCATAAAAGAGCAATAATAAATTTCAGGGTAGGATTTCTCAACGTCAGCACTACTGACATAATGGGTAAGATAATTCATCATAGTAGGGGTCTGTGCTGTGCATTGCAGGATGCTTGATGGCACATCTGAGCCAGTAGCACCCTGAGCCAAGACAATAAAAAATGTCTCCAGGCATTGATAAGTGACCCCTGGGGGAAAACACTACTTTAGATATTCAAAGTCTTCTGGACAAATACATAAGAATATTACTGGACCTGGTTGGCAATATGCTTTAAATAAGGTACTGTGTGATAATTCTATTCCCATGAGGCACTTGGAAGCACATTTCTGTTTTCTAACCTGTGCTGTCTCTAGGATGATGAAGGCATTTTACAGCTGGACTAGTACCAGAAGCTAGGACCTCAACACAGAAGCAACATATGTGGTTTAAAACCAGGTCAACTGGCCAGGCGCCGTGGCTCATGCCTGTAATCCCAGCACTCTGGGAGGCCGAGGTGGGTGGATTACCTGAGGTCAGAAGTTCAAGACCAGCCTGGCCAACATGGTAAGACCCTGTCTCTACTAAAAATACAAAAATTAGCTGGGCGTGGTGGTGCGCCCCTGTTGTCCCAGCACTTTGAGAGGCTGAGGCAGGTGGGTAACCTGAGGTCAGGAGTTTGAGATCAGCCTGGCCAACATAGTGAAACCCCCTCTCTATTAACAATGTAAAAAATTAGCTAAGCATGGTGGTGCATGCTTGTTGTCCCAGCTACTCCGGAGGCTAAGGCAGGAGAATCGCTTGAGCCTGGGAGGTGAAGGTGGAGGTTGCAGTGAGCCGAGATTGCACCACTGCACTCCAGCCTGGGCAAATGAGCAAGACTCTGTCTCAAAAAAACAAAACAAAACAAAACAAAAACCAATGAGGTCAACAAGCACCTCCAAGGTCCATGAAAGGAATCAGAAACAGAGGGGAATCTTCAATACTGAGAGTTGGTTCTACTGATGACACAAACCCACACACAAAATACTTGGGTCTTCTAAGAGGGACGCTGTTACCTTCTTCATTGAGCACATATAAGAAACACAGATTGACCTCCATCAGCCTCAGACTAGAGTGGCTAGAAGGTAGAAGCAGTAAGATTTCCCTTTATGAATCTTCCTCTTTGCCTCTGAACTTTTTCCTCACCTTGTTTTTCCCCCACTGGGTAGAAAACCATTCCAAGATATTATGAAAGTGAAGAGCAGTGATGGTTTTAACATTATGGGTCATGAGAGACAAATTTAGTAAAGGAGATTGACTGAACACTCTGTTCTAGCTACTTAAGGAAGTATTAAGCTTTATTCCAAAGGTAAGAACTACAGCCAATGAGGAGGTCAAATAGAGAATGGGATTTTTGGCTTTATACAGGAAAAACTTTCTGTAAGACACTGCTGCCATGTTTTCCATCACTAGAGTGGAAAAAAAGAATAGTTTGACTGGAGTAGGGGATCTTACAATTCCCCTATTGGCCTCAGACTCAAGCTGAGTGGCTCAAGCCTGTAATAACAGCACTTTGGGAGGTTGACACAGGAGGATTTCTTGAGCTCAAGAGTTCAAGACCAGCTTTGGCAACATGGTGAAACCCCATCTCTACCAAAAATACAAAAACTTAACTGGGCATGGTGGCGCATGCTTGTGGTCCCAACTACTCAGGAGGCTGGGGCGGGAGGATCACTTGAGCTTGGGAGTAGCAGGGTGCAGTGAGCTGAGATGGCGCCACTGCACTCCAGCCTGGATGACAGAGTGAAACCCCCATCTCAAAAAAAAAAAAAAGAAGGATATGGATTCAACCAGTGCAGGTCTAGAATCTCCACTCTTAGCCATAGCACCCGCTAGTCTCAAAGCGTGATCCAGAGACTCTCTGGGACCCTTTCAGGAGGTCTGTGAGGCCAATGTTATTTTTACAACAGGAAGGCACTCTTTGTCTTTCTCACTATCACTCTTTTAGGAGTGTACAGTGAACATTCCTAGTGGCCACAGGGTGAATGATGACATCATCGATGTATTAGCCAATGGAATGTGAGCTTGGAGTACTTTGGTATCTTAAAAAATTTCATTTTTTATTATTAATATAATAAGCACCTCTTGACACAACCCACATAACCAAAAGATCATTGGGGTCCTCAATCATAGAAGAAATGAAAAGGGGTTTTGAGACCTCAAAGTTTGAGAATAGCTGAACTGTCAAAGCTGCATTTCTCATTGGTGTGTGTCTGTGTGTGTTGAGGAAGGGTGTGTATCTAAAGCAGAGTTGAAACCAGTAAGGAAACAAGGTCGAAAACAGCGGGAGGGGGAGGAAACCTATCTCTGGACTTGCTTTGGCAGTGCGGTTGTTTTTGTCTTTCCTTTTGCCTTTCCTCTTCCTTCTCATTGCAGCTGAATTTAAACAAGATTTGCAGCCGCCTGCGTGACATTAGCCTGGTCTGTCACCAAACTAATGAAAACAATTAATCAGTGTGCTTCACTTAAAACTCTTCAGATTGGTAATAACACTTAGGAAGAAACCACTGGCAATGTCATATGAAATCGTATTTAAATTTAAGAGAAAGACATTTCATTTAGAACTTCTTGGT
Source organism: Colobus angolensis palliatus (assembly GCF_000951035.1). Lineage (NCBI taxonomy): Eukaryota > Metazoa > Chordata > Mammalia > Primates > Cercopithecidae > Colobus > Colobus angolensis. The sequence continues at coordinate 1,964,834 of NW_012117866.1, read as the reverse complement.
GAAGACGTGCTGGGAAATGGGGCGTTAGCTGGGGAACCGGCTGCATTTCTCACTGTTACAGCAAAGGGCTGCTGAGTGTGGACAAAGGAAAAGGTGTGGGATCCCAATGTCGGAGGTCAAAGAGGTTGTGGCCCAGCTGCACAATGGCAAGCAATGGAGGGGAGAACAGACGAGAACAACAGCATCAGCACAATGTTGAAAGACCAAGGCTGAATTAAACACCACCTATCCACCTTTCTGGTCACTAAAAACCTTCAGTGCCTCTGAGTTTATTTCCCTCTGGATAAAGAGATTGGCAGAGGGGTTTTTACATTGGCAAACCCACCAGTAAAGCCCCAGACTGGACAGAGATAACAAGTCCAGCTGGAGGCAGTGTGACACTCCAAACAGAGGGCCTCAGCAGCAGCCTCAGGGCAGAAGTTTTCCTCTGACCTTCTCCTGCCCTCCTGGCTCTCAGTCCCACTCTACCTCAAGGTGCCAGAGAAACTAGAATCCCTCTTCCCCATAAGAACCAAAACACCTGGTCCCCAAAACCATCATCAAACCTAAAAGTATGACTCCAACTTTCCCCCTGCCTTTCTGTGTAAAAACTGCCCATAAATAAATCCTCTGACCTACCTTGTTTGACCGTAGGTCATAAGACCCCTGTTCCAGAGAGGGCCCTGTCCCATGCCCAGAAGGAAGGAACACTGCTCAGAGAGGCCAAGAAGCATCTAGATAGACAGGCGTGGCTGGGTTTCCCCACTCAGTCCGTTAGCATGAGGTCAGACTTTTCCCTCCAATTCTACTTCTACACACTGCCCGTACTTTGTTGAACCACAGCATAAAAATGAACAATCTCCCCTATATCTTTGGGTCTTCCTTTGGAAGCCTCCTGTGTACATGTTAAGTAAATTTATATGCCTTTTATCCTACTAATTGACCTGCCTCAAACCTGTGATTTTCAGGAAAACTCCAGGGGGCCAAAGGCCTTGGTCCCCACACTATTATGCAGGCAAACCGGAGCATACTGGGCTGTGAAATCAGAGCTCGACAATACCAACCACCCTGGCATCAGAGTACCTGTCCTCAGGCAAGGGTGCTCCAGCCAGCTTGGCTACTGTAGGAAATATGTCCATGTTGCTAGTGGGCTTATCAATCTTCTGGCCAGCCTGTATCACCCTGGGCCAACGAAGGATGCCTGGAACCCGGATACCTCCTTCCCAGTTGTTTGCTTTTCCTCCTAAAAGATCAAAAAAGAAGTAAGAGGCAACAGGCAGATTTCAACGCTTTAAATGCTCACTTCAATGGACTCTTTCGTGCTCAGTGTAGAATAACCAACTGCTCTAATTACATAGATTCCATCCATGAGTATTCCATGAGCAATATAGTATATGTTGTATTGAAAAAAGGAATATATATGACACAGTCACCGCCATGCGTGACATGGTCAGCACTGTATGGCATCTTGAACAAAAACTTTGTAATCAGAGGGACTCAAGGCAACAAAGATCTGAGTCACCAAAGATTCAAATCAATGACTCTGGAGTCAGGGAATTCAAGTTCCATTTCTACTTTACACCAGCTGTGGTAGGCAAAATAATGGTGCCCCCAAGCGTCCGCATCAAAATTTCTGGAGCCTGGAGCCTGGGGAAATGGGTATTTTGCCTTATATGGCAAAAGGGACTCTAAACATGTGACTAAGGATTTTGAGATGAGGAGATTACCCTGCATTGTCTGAGTGGATCCAATGTAATCATAGGGTTGTAAACAAAAAATAAAATCCTAAGCACCTCGACTAACAGAATGGACCCCTCCGCTCAGCAAAGGGCATTCCAAAGGTTTAACCTGAAACACTAGCTCAGGCCATGATGGAAAGAGGGGATTGAACATGCCTCATTTTGCCCTCCTTCCTTTGGAATTCAGGTACAACTGACCAGCATTAACATTAAAACAGAGACCTTAAGACGGACAAAACAGACTCTGTAGCAATAAGATACCAACACTACAGACAGCAGGCCCTGATAGAAATTGAAGTAGTTTACCCCAAAATATATTTCTTTGACATTTCAAAATAACCCCACACAGTTGTCTCTTGTGAGGAAAACCTACAAGACAATCCCCTTCTCTTTCAGGGTCTTTTCCCTGATCTGGGAGAGAACTGAACTGACCAAGAGTCTGGTATCTTTTAAAGTCTGATAAGAAACACGTACAATGTATTATCTCTAAAGCCTGCTACCTGGAGGCTTCATCTGCATCATAAGAACCTTGACCTCCACAACCCCCTTATTTTAACCCAGACACTCCCTTCTATCGACTGCAGGTCTTTAAATCAACTCTTTCAACCAACTGTCAATCGGAAATTCTTTGAGTCCACCTATGACCTGAAGCCTCCTCACCCCCTCACCCCCCCGACTCTGACTCCAGACTAAACAATGTACATCTTACGTGTATTGACTGATGCCTTATGTCTCCCTAAAATGTATAAATCAAGCTGTAGCCAGAACAGCTTGGGTACATGTTCTCAGGATCTCCTGGGTCTGTGTCTACTTGGCTCAGAATAAATCTCTTCAAACGTTTTACAGAGTCTGACTCTTTTTGTAGACAGGGTCCTTTCAAGGGAAAGAGGGAGTCAGAGAAGTGGAGGGGTATAACCACAGAGAGAGGCTGGTATATGCTACGCTGCTGACTTTGAAGGCAGAGAAGGGTACCCCAAGCCCAGGAATGCAGGCAGGCGCTAGAAGTTGGATAAGGCAAGGAATAAGATTCTCCCCTAGAGCCTTCAGCAAGAAACAGCCCTGCCAACACCTTGAGGACCCATTTAATTCATGGTTATTCCCAAAGGAAAATAAATCATTCTACCAAAAAGATACCTGTACCTGTATGTTCATTGCTGCACTATTCACAATAGTAGATGTGGAATTAATCCAGATGTCCATCAACAGGGATTGGATAAAGAAAATGTGGCACATATACATCATGGAATACTACACAGCCATAAAAAAGAACAAAATATTGTCCTTTGTAGCAACATGGTATAGCTAGAGGCCATTATCCTAAGTGAATTAATGCAGGAACAGAAAACCAAACACTGCATGTTCTTACTTGTAAGTGGGAGCTAAACATTCGTTACTCATAAACATAAAGATGGCAACAATAGACACTGGGATCTACTGGTGGGAGAGAGGGAGGAGGCCATGGAGTGCAAAACTATCAGGTACTATGTTCACTACTTGGATGACAGGATCATTAGAACCCCAAACCTCAGCATAATGCAATATACCCATGTAACACACCTGCACACGTACCCGCTGAATCTAAAATTTTAAAAAAAATCATGTTGTTTTGAACTACTAAATTTGTGGTCAATGATTACAGCAGACATAGGAAACAGATACACCAGCCCTTTGCATTTGAGAAAATAGCTTCAGCTATCTGGGTCTCATATTTCCACAACGTTTCCATGCGAGTATTATATGGAATGATTATCCCAACTGCCAAGCTCAGTGCCTGCAAGAGAGAGGAAGGGCACAAAAAATGGCTATTATCATCATTGTTATTATTTTCTTACCAGGATGGCTCTTACCAGGAGAGCTGAGGAAACAGGCTTTGTGCCTATGAGGCAATTAGAATATAATTAAACACAGCATTGAAAGGGTACTGGCAGAGGCAGAAAGACTAAGTTCAGAGTGGATCAGAATGTCAGCAGATAATCTCAGAAGATGGTCACTGAAGGAACCAAAACATTTCACCCCAAAATACTCTTCTTTGACATATTTTGAGATGGATGTTCAGAGGGTCTGCAAACAGAAGCAGCCCCGCAAAACTGTCTTTTGTGGGGGAGATTTGAATCTGTAGAGAAAATCTGGTTGGGCGTGGTGGCTCACACCTGCAATCCCAGCACTTTAGGAGGCTGACACGGGTGGATCACCTGAGGTCAGGAGTTCAAGACCAGCCTGGCCAACATGGTGAAAGCATATCTCTACTAAAAATACAAAAATTAGCCAGGCGTGGTGGCAGGCACCTGTAATCCCAGCTACTTGGGAGGATGAGGCATGAGAATTGCTTGAACCCGGGAGGTGGAGGTTGCAGTGAGCCAAGATCTCGCCACTGCACTCCAGCCTGGGTGACAGAGTGAGAATCTGTCTCAGAAAAAAAAAAAAAAAAGGCCTTCTCTGAAGGCCTCCCTTGTCTGATCTAGGAAAGATGAACTGAGAGACTCACACCTTTAAAGGTCTGCAAGAAACATTCACCATCTCTTCTCTCTGAGGATTGCTACACAGGAGGTTTCATCTGCAGAGCAAGACCACCTCTGCTAGCCAGGCGCCCTCTTCTCCCTTCTCCTAACCTGTGTGGCCACGAGGCAAGGCCCCATTCTTTCTGTAACCTCAAGACGGTATAAAAGCATCAACCCTCTAGCCATTTCTTTGAGATCTATTTTGTAAGGCTCCATGTGTGTTAATAAATTTGTGTGCCTTTTCTCAGTTGCCTTTGTCAGCAGATTTTTAGCAAACCTTCAGAGGGCAAAGGGGCAGTTTTCCTGTGGCCCCTATATGACCAACACCTCCCGTTGAGGGATGGAGACCAAGCGCTCCAGTATAGGGCTTAGACAGGACAGGCCTGAAGTCACTCCAGCTGGGCAGGTGACCCATGGCTGGGGGAATAAACACTGCTTCCTCACCCTTTATGACAAAGGCAGCATAGAGCTAAGTGGTACTGAAGTAGCCATCAGGAAGTTAGGCTGGGGACAAAGGGAGTGGAGTTGAAGTTCAGCTACTCAAAAAAGAGGCTGTTTTAAACAATTGGTGTGAAGCATTAAATAGTTAAGTGAGAATGAAGCCAATGAAAAAATGCTTATTCCTCTCAGGAATATCATGTGTGAGTCACACTGGAAATAAATGCCACTTAGGAAGCAATTACTAGAGACAGAGGTTTCGGGGTCCTGAAGCAAATCTCCATTGTTAAAAGCTCATCTCTCTTTTTTTTTTTTTTTTTTAACCTTTACAGGAACGCCTCCTTTTATTGCATTCTGCTCTAGTGTGTTTTTCAGATGTCACATTATTTATCTATGTATTTGTTTATGTATTTATTTTTATTTATTTTAGGTTCAGGGGTACATATGCAGGTTTGTCATCTAGGTAATCTGCATGTCTTGGGAGTCTGGTGTGTGGATTATTTCATTACCCAGGTAATCAGCATAGTACCTGATACGTAGTTTTTCAGTCCTCTCCCTCTCCCACCCTCCACTCTCAAGTAGGCCCCAGTGTCTGTTGTTTCCTTCTGTGTGTCCATGTGTACTCAATGTTTAGCTCCCACTTGTAAGTGAGAACATGCAGAATTTGGTTTTTGGTCCCTGCATTAATTCTTTTAGGATAATGGCCTTTAGCTCCATCTATGTTGCTGCAAAGGACAGGATCTCATTCTTTTTTATGGCTGCATAGTATTCCATGGTGTGTATGTACCAGATTTTCTTTATCCAGTCCACTGTTGATGGGTATTTCAGTTGACTCCATGTCTTTGCTATTGTGAATAGTTAAGGGCTCATTTCTTACAGCTGAAGACTGTAGACTGAATTCCTCTCCTCAGCAGGCTCTGACCTTTGCAGACATTCAGACATTCTACATGCACAGTCACTTAGGGGAGATTCCTATGGAAGTTCACATCATACTTTGTAGTTTCTGTGATGGCCTCCTAAGAAAGTTAAAACTCTTCCCCTTATTTTATCTTTTCAACATCACTTGAAGGTAATTCTCTGACAGATACTGTGATTCCTGCTTCACAGAGATCACAGCCAACAAATGGGAAGTTTAACTACTTTGCCGTAGTTCATTCAAGCAGTTGAAAGCGGAGCTTTGGGAGGAATCTTAACGTGTGAATTACAGTCTAGTTTTCCTTCTGTTCCATCAAACTCATAAAATCCTGCTACTCGATCAAACTCACACCATCTTCACTTGAAATTTAACAACAACAAAATAAGTGATTGTTATAGAACAAAAAAGGGCTGGTTTCATGAATGGTTTAGATATACAAATATTGCCCCCTTGTTTTAAATAAAACAGCATAAATAAATGGGAACAAAAACCAAACTATTAAAATCAGGAAAAAGCACCGTCTCAAAGTTAATCTTCTAGATGCAACGTGGCATTGTGTATTGGATTCTGAAACAGAGAAAGGGCATTAATGGGAAAGCTGGTAACACGGGAAGGTTCATTTTGACAAAGACACCATAGCTGCGCAGGATGGTAGGATTGCAGATAGCTGGTGAAAAACAGACCTCTGTACTACCTTTGTAATTCTCCATCAGTCTAAACTCATTCATAACAGTTTCACATTTTATATATATATATAAAATGGTTGTACAATCTGAGGCTGAGAGAACTTCAGTTACGTGCTGACGGCCACTTATTTAGTAAGCAGTAGAGTTACAGATGCAAATCCAGGTTTGTCTGGCTGACTCCAAAGTCTGTGAACTTAAACAGTTCTCAGATATCACTTTATCTTTGCAGCAAGAGCACTGGTGCCAAGTTGTCTATGTCCTGAGAGAAGAGGATCACACCATATTTGTAAACCACATTTCGTTTCTACAGCCTATGTCGAAACTCAGAAAGATACATCTGAACAGTAGAATTAAGGATTGAGGCACCGAGCAAATTTTGTACCCTCCCAGGAGTTGATCTGTGCATCATCTTTAAGGTGAAAGGCAATGTCTGAGGATGGTTTACTAGGGCTCACCAGGGGAAGCCAAGGGATGCATCTGGCTATAGAGCCATGTGAGAGAGTGGCTGAAAAACACGGCCCTTAAACAGCAGATAGAGGCTGGGTGCAGTGGCTCATGCATGTAATTCCAGCACTTTGAGAGGCCTAGGCAGGTGGGTTGCTTGAGACCAGGAGTTCTAGACCAGTCTCGGCACCGTGGTGAGATGCCATCTCTACAAAACAAAACAAAAAAATTAATTAAAAAAATTAGCCAGGCATGGTGGCACACACCTGTAGTCCCAGCTACTCAGGAGGCTGAGTGGGGAGGACTGCTTGAACCTGGGAGTTTGAGGCTGCAGTGAGCTATGATTGTGCCCCTGCACTCCAGCCTGGGTGACAGAGAGACAACATGTCTTAAAAAACAGAAAACCAAGCACACAGTTTCACAAAAACCCACAGGCACATCCAAGGTCTGTGTATTTTACAACCCAAGTGCCAGTGATCTATTCCCCTCTGAGGAATTTGCGAATATCCCAGAACTCCAGGTGATGGAAGAGACATCTTATAAGAACATGGCTTGATGTATAACCACGTTGAAAACAAAACAAAATAAAACAAATCTCCTGCAGAGGCCCTGGAAATATCACAGCCTGCCAGAGATTCCAGATCCCCAAAGGAGCTCCAAGCCACAAATGGCCACCTGGTGGCAACACTTCTGTCTGGGTGCAAAGAAGTGGCTTACCTCTGCTCAGGTAGATGCACAGAGCACCTCTATTGCAGGCATGGGACTATGTGCCTGTAGCCCCTAGATCTAGCCACCTACTGACCACCTGAATGGTAGCACCAGGCATGGTTTCGTCTGCAGCTAGTGTTCACAAATTGTCACACTCGAGAAATGCTCTGTTGGAAGCTCTGAACCCACTATGTGGAACATCACGAGATTCCCATCTTGTATTAATAGTTCTGAGTCTATATTCAGGTCCTAAAGAAATGTATCCATAAACATAATCTTGTGCAATTTTCTAAAGCTATAAAGGGAGAGTTTTTACAACAGTCATGGCAAAAAAAAGTTTTAAAATTTTTTTAACAGATGATGAACACATCCGAGCACACACTGCCTATGGAAAAACATGTTGGAGGAAGCATGCTCACACATTTGCAGGCATGTGTTGATGAGCAAGTGCCCTTGCTTGTCAGATGGTGTAGCTTTCAATCTCCTTCCTCCTGCGATATTGCGTTGAAAATGAGATGCGCCAAATGTGTCTGTCAGGCTGAAAAAGCACCGAAATCTGCTCTCCCAGGCACCACTCACATTATCATTGAGCAGAGTTCAGAGGAACTCAGAGGGTGGACACGGGATGCTTCATTCATTCAGCAGACATTTAATAAGCAATGACTTGCTATGATCAGGACTAATGATGGAGTTTCACATGTCCCCCAAACCATTCAAACTCATGACTTAAATATTAACTCTTGATTCTCACCATCACTCTGCAAGGCAAGTAACCCATTTCACAGCCAAGAAAACTTTGGCAAAGGTTACACAGCCAGTAATTGATGGTATTAGGTATAGTTCTAGAACCTATCCTGCCAAATGCTAGGCTTTACTGATTTTCACATCCCCAAATGGGACACAAAGGTATATCATGGAGATTACGCCCTACAGAAACTCACAGCCTCAAAAGATAGCTCAGATAATACCCACTGAGAACTGTGATTGTGTGCCAACAGAATCCCAGAGAGAACACAGTGAACAGGGACCTTGCCCTACAGAAATTAAAAGTCTCAAAAGACAGCTCAGATATATCCACAGGCCAGGCACAGTGGCTCACACCTGTAATCCAACACTTTGGGAGACTGAGGTAGGAGGATCACTTGAGGTCGGGGCTTGAGACCTGGGCAACATAGTGAGACCCAGTCTCTACAAAAAATAAGAAATAAAAAAGCTAGCCAGGCATGGTGGTGCATGCCTCTAGTCCCAGCTACATGGGAGGATGAGGCAGGAGGATTGAGTAAGCCTAGGAGGTTGAGGCCGTAGTGAGCTGTGATCATGCCACTGCACTCTAGCTTGGGTGACAAAATGAAACCCTGCCTCAAACAAACAAACAAACAAACAAAAGATATGCCCACAGATAACTCTGATTAAGTACCAACAGAAATCAAAAGAAATGTCTTTTACCTGGGCAAACCTGCCCTGTACCAATAGATTTTGACTTGGGTTTTGAAGGAGAAATTAACTTAGGAAAGTTGGAGAATAGGATACGGGGGAAAGAAAAGAAAAACAAAACGGTGAAGGAGTATGAATTATTTTTTCTGAAAATTTATAAGCAGAGAAAAAGCCATAGTCTAAGTTTAAAATTTGGTAGAATAATTGTCCAACTCACACTTTTAACATCCTGATGGCACGTTGTGATGATGTTCTCATCACAGAAGGATGGTGGCTGAGTTACTCAATCTCTCTAGGCAAGCATAGCAAGGATTCTTCTACAATTTACTCCAAGACTCTTGTTAGAAACAGCTGTTTGCAAACCAGGCTTCTATTGTTGTCCTTCTGAATGCTCCCACACAGCAGGTCAAATCACTTTTAATGGCAAGAGCATATGCTAGTCATTCTTATGCTTGATCTGGGCAGAGTTTTATGAAATATTCTGTTTTTCATTTTTCTCCTCAAATCTTCCCATCCGAGATAACACTAATTCTCTGAATTGAGGCAAACCCCATTGAAGTGTGTGATGATAATTCACGCGAAATGTTTTCTCACACAAGATGCTACATTTTACACTCTCCTTGATTTATTCATGCCAAAGACTAGAACCCATGAATTGCAGATGGGAAATACAACAATATTTTTCAGGTTCCACCAATGTATTACCCACCTATTATGAGGGCAAAAATAAGGAACCTGGTGATATCAGTTGTTAAACAACAGGTCAAGAATTGAAGAATATCCTTAAAATTAATTGACACAGCTCAAATGATTAAGAATGACTCCTCAAGCAATACATCCAACTGCTAAGGAATCTGAGTCAAGAGTTGGCAAACTTTTTCTCTAAAGAGCCAGATAGTAAATATTTCAGGCTCTTTGGGTGGCTTTCTCAACTACTCAGCTCTGTTGTTGTAATTAAGAAGCAGCCAGGAATAAGACATTCACGAACGAGCATGATTGGGTTTCCATAAAACTTTATTTAGAAAATCAAGGGCTGGTTTGCATTAGGCCCACATGCTACAGCTAGGCCAGTTGTGTTCTAATTTACTAAATTTTGATTTTTTGGGGGTGGGGTGAGCACACCAACTTGGACCTTACTCCATAATATTAAATCCATCAGTATCGGGGGGAAGTGTCACAGCAACGTCTACTAACATTTTTCTTGTCACTTAATTGAACTCCTACTTAATATTGTCCGCAAGAATGAAAAACTAAAAAATATATCTTACTCTGGAATGTGAAGCTAAGCATGCCCTGACTGGGGTCCACCTTTCCAACATCACACCTTGGTTGAGCTGAGTCCCACGAAAATGTCCTGGTCAACAGCTCATCCTCTGCTCTCTGGAAAGTTCTGCTGCTCCCTCTTGATGGTTGCTTTGCTAGGATTTGACCCTGGGATGGTTAATATTGAGTGTCAACTTGATTCGATTGAAGGATGTAAAGTATTGTTCCTGGCTGTGTCTGTGAAGGTGTTGCCAAAAGAGATTAACATTTGAGTCAGTGGGCTGGGAGAGGCAGACCCACCCTCAATCTGGGTGGGTACTATCTAATCAGCTGCCCATGTGGCTAGAATAAAACAGGCAGAAGAACGTGGAAGTACTAGACTGGCTGAGTCTTCCAGCCTTCATCTTTCTCCCACGCTGGATGCTTCCTGTAAGTTCTTCAGCTTTTGGATTCCTGGGCTTACACCAGTGATTTGCCAGGGGCTCTCGGACCTTTGACCACAGACTGAAGGCTGCACTATCATCAGCTTCCCTACTTTTGAGGTTTTGGAACTTGGACTGGCTTCCTGGCTCCTCAGCTTGCAGACAGCCCATTGTGGGCCTTCACCTTGTGATTGTGTGAGTCAATTCTCCTAATAAACTCCCTTTCATACAGACATCTATCCTATTAGTCCTGTCCCTCTAGATGACCCTGACTAATACAGCCCCCACACCCAAATCATTTACAAAGCTCCTTAAAAGCCTAGATAACAAGCCTCTCCGATTTCATTAAGCCTTCTATGATCAGGTATTATTTTCCTACTTTCAATTTCCACAGTATTTTTCAAGTTCAAATTTATGGGACATATGACAACCAATTCTATGCATGTCTCATTCCAACAGGATCAACAGTATTTGAGAACAAATGGTCCAATGCATTGTTAAATCAACTGAATAGTGTAATCCCTTCCAAATAGATGGTACTCAATATATTTTGTGTAACAAATGAAATAATGAATTAATCAATGAAGAGTATTGCTGTGGGAAAAAAACAGAAGCCTACAGGTGAATGTGATTACAAATTCCTATTTCTAACCTTTTCTGGTCTCTATTTTGCTACATGCTTCATTTCCCTAATACATTGCATTCCTAAAATTTTCTCCACCAGAGTCATATACTAAACAGCTTGACCTTTGACTATCAAAAGAGAAACTCTCCCTGAATGTCATCAAAGAAAATGAGCCCATAAGCATGAGCTATGCCCACTCCCTGCCCTCACAGAGCCCAGTTTACCCACTGCGGCCACATCCTTCTCATTTTCCCACCTCTTTGCTGTCCCAGAATCCCAACCTTTCTCTCCTGCAGAGCATGCTCGACCACACAACTTCAATCTTGCCCATCTCAAAAGTGAGAAATTCAAGCCTCCCATTACGGGATCACAATCTCCTGCCTGTCCATGTGACTTTTTCAATAACATGTGCCAGCTCTGCCACATTTAACTGTGTAGTATTAAGGTCATACATTTTGTCAACCGAAGCCAATGCAATCAAATCACTCTGCTTATGGCAATGCCTGAGACGGTGGTGATCCAGCAGTTGTATTCTCTGTTGAAGTGGACAGTCCCAATCATTCCAAATGGCCCTTCCATTTTCAGGGTGTTTGCTAATGTTAACCCATCTGTCTGGTCCCTGCTCCCAGCTCAGATAACCCACAAGGCAGAGCTCAATGCCCGGACATGATACCAAATCTCCATCACCTGACACTGTCAGTCCTTGCTCACACTTTTTTTTGAGACAGGATCTCACTTTGTCAGTCGGGCTGGAGTGCAGTGGTGCAATCAAGTCTCACTGCAGCCTCCACCTCCCAGGCTCCACTGATCCTCCCATCTCAGCCTCTGGAGTAGCTGGACTACAAGCACATGCCATCACATCTGACTAATTTTTAATTTTTTTTTTTTTTTTTAGAGATGAGGTCTAACTATGTTGCCAAGACTGCTCTCGAACTCCTGGGCTCAAGCAATCCTCCTGCTTTGGCCTCCCAAAGTGATGAAATTACAGGTATGAGCCACTGCGCCCTGCTACACTTTCATCCCTAGAAATACTGAGCTGCGTTTTCACTCCCCATAAGTATTTCACACCTGCCCACTGCGTACTTCCCACCTGTCCTCTCCTAGCCAACAATGCAAAATGTCAGCCTGCAAAATATCAGCTCCTCCTGGAAGGTTCCCTCAATTCCCAAGTTGGGCTAACTGCCTTTACCATACTTTAACAGTTCCCTTACCAGTATATTACACTGAAGCAGTCTCTTATATCTCTATCCTAAAAACTAGTAGAATTCTAGTAGAATTTAGAGGCATTATGTCTTTTAGTAGAATTTAAGCTACTAGCTTCTAGTAGAATATAAATTATTAGCAGTCGGAGGCCGTTTATTTCTTGCCTTTATACCCTATCAGCTAGCCCTGTGCCTGGCATGTTCTATAGAATCAATATATAAATGCACGTCAGTCACATTCAACCAAATGCATGAATATATAAACGAGACTAATGTGATCTTCTTTCAAAGGTGAAAAGGCTGTGGATATCTGCTGGAGGACTAAATACTGACACTAGCATGAAGGGGCAGCTTTGCCTACTCTTGGGAAGCCAATGACAATGTTTGCCAACATCATTTGAACATAACCACCTTGTAATAATCTACCAGAGTCAGTCGCTACTATTTTTTTCTCACAATAAAAGTATCAATTGCTCTCTGAAAGCTGCATTATTGAATGAGGGAAAGAGATGTCAAAATCAGTGACTGTAAGAAGCAACTCATAAGTGACATGGACTCAAGCCGCGTGTTTGGAATTTGGCCTTAGGGTAAGGAAAAAATGCCCGAAGAGCAGTGCCTTCCATGCAGCCATCAGGGAATTTTAAAAGCATTTCTCTGCACATGAAAAAAAAGTCTATATTCTCGAACACTCTGGAAAATATGATCCCCCACCCCCATACTTCTGCAGAAGCCATCTATAGAGTTAATTTATCCATTCCATTGACATTTATTACTTGCCTGTAGGCAGAGAAAAAGGGAGGGAGGAAGAGCCTCCTTCAGGGTGACTTTGACTTGGGAGAGGGATGGAAATGAAGCCAGACATTGGAGTTTAACTGTTCTGTTCTGAGAATACAGGAAATCTTGTAGTATGAGGAAAACGCAAACTCTAAACTCAACTAAAAGAAAATCTTAAGGAAGTTATTCTGGTCCCATGTAAAGGATGATATTTTAGGAGAAAGGGAAGAAATAGGGAGAGAAGGAAACAGAAGGAAGAGAAATCTAAGAAGTGATCACTATTTCTATTAGTCAATTTTCATACTTCTATGAAGAAATACCCGAGACTAGGTAATTTATACAGAAAAAGTTTTAATGGACTCACAGTTCCACATGGCTAGGGGGCCTCACAATCATGGTGGGAGGTGAGGGAGAAGCAAAGGCACGTCTTACATGGCATCAGGCAAGAGAGCATGTGAAGGGAAACTGCCCTTTATAAAACCATCAGCTCTCATGAGACTTATTCACTATCATGAGAACAGCACAGGAAAGACCCACCTCCATGATTCAATTACCTCTAACTGGGTGCCTCCCACGACATGTGGGGATTATGGGAGCTACAATTCAAGATGAGATTTTGATGGGGACACAGCCAAACCATATCCCTATTCATTTAGTAAGTTCTTATTGAATGCCTACTCCATGGTTATTCAAGGCACTAGGACACAGTGCTGAATGAGGCAGCCCAGATCCCAGCTTCCATGGGAGAAGGACTATGAGCAAATAAAATAATAAACAGGTAAGATATCAGAGATGCAAGCAATTAGAATAAAGTAGTGGGAGGAGACAAGGACTTTTGATTTGGTGGTCCAGGGAGACCTTACAAAGGCAATATATGACTGAAAGATAAAATTCATCCAAAGATGAGATGAAAGGATGAGTTTCCAACACAAAGACGCTAAGGTGGGAACAGGATGAAGGGGTTGGGGGACCCAGGAAAAGCCAGGAAGAGAGGATGAGAAAACCGTACAGCTGGGGTGCAGACATCACATTGTATTTTCAGTGGACGGGAAGATATTGGAGTGGTTTTTTGTTCTGTTTGTTTGTTTGTTGCCCAGGCTGGAGTGCAGTGGTGCAATCATAGCTCACTGCAGCCTCGACCTCCTGAGCTCAAGTGATCCTTCCATCTCAGCCTCCCAAAGTGCTAGGATTACAGGTGTGAGCCACCATGCCTGGTTGATACTAGAGTGTTTGAAGAAAGGAAAAAAACCATGTGAAGGTGGAGGCAGAGATTGGACTGATACATCTGCAAGCCAAGGAAGGTTAAGAATTAATGGCAGAACAACAAAGGATTCTCCCCTAGAGGTTTTGTTGGGATCCCAGCACTTCCAGCACCTTGCTTTCAGACTCCTGGCCCCCAGAACTGAGAGAAAACAACTTTCTGCTGCTTTTAAGCCACCCAGTTTGTGGTACTAATGGTTACATCAGTCCTTAGAAATTCAATATAGTACATTGACATTATGTTCATGAAATCTCACTCCAGTGTCTGGGTGGAGAATGGAATGTGAGAACAAAGAATTAGGGAGACCACCAAGAAGTACACTGGAGAAGTCCATAGGGCAGACCACAGTGGCCTGGACAAGATGGAAAATTGATACAACTGACAAAAGAGGATCAATGTCAGATAAACTTAGAAAATAAAGTGAATAGGATGTGATTCCAAAATATGGGATACATAGGGGTTAAAGAGAGGCAAAATAAAACAAGCCCACAACCAGCAAACATCGTAGCACTGAGGTTCAGTCACTGGGTAAAGCATTCAATAAGATCATGCAGATATGGGGATGTGTGGGCTTGGGCTAGCTTGCATTTGATGTCTAGCTTGCATCTTTCCGAGATGACATGCCTACTGAGCTTCCAGGTCGTGTGGCAAGTGGGCAGCTGGACATAGCAATGCGGACCTTCACAGCAGGGTCCTGGCTCTGTATGTGGGATGCCCTGCAGTTGGATGTCATATGAAGTCCTGGATTTGGATGACATCAGGTAGGGCAAATGTGAAGATAAAGAAGGGAAGGGGGCCCAGGACAGAGCCCTGGAGGTCTCCAACATTGAGAGGTGGATCAGGTAAGAAGCAGCTGCAGTGAAGGTTGAGAAGAAACTTCCATGAATTCATTTGCAACTCCATTTGCAAAGAGAGGCTCAAAGGCTTAGAACCCTGATTTAGACAAGTGAAGCTAGGGGTGGGGTCACTCGCTCCTTCAATAAGAGAACTGCAATTTTCAGGACTCTCGGCTTGAACTCCTTTCTGTTCTACTGCCTTGACACAGATGCAAGTGCAGAATGAAGTGTCTTCTCAAGACTCACCCACCAGGCTGATCCAAATAGATCCAATGCCTGTCCAGGGTGCAGGAACATAAATTGAGAGCCATCAACCAAATTCCCTAGAAAGAGTTAAGGATTGTGTAGAAATCTTAAATCCTCTATTAGTTTCAAGTAATGTTTTCTACTCCTAAGGTTCCAAAGAAGCAATGTGAACATTTTCAAATGTCAATAGCCCTGATGGAAAATTTTACATTTAACAGCTACAAAGGGTCACAGGCTATGGGATGTTCAGTGGTTTACTTATTTATCTTGCTGTCTGTGAAAATCATAATCACATGATATGGCAACACAGTCAAATTAACTGGAAGCCCTAATGGAGACAATAATTTCTTAATTATTAAATGGGAAGATAAATTATTCCTTAGAAAATTGGTTTTATTATGTTGACACGATCATTCAAAGCATGTGGAAAATAGAAGAAAATTTATTTTAGAAGGATCTCAGAGGGAAATATTTCAGCAACTACTCTATAAAGGACTTACTGCCAAGATTTCTAAACTTTGAACAGAATTATACCCAAAGTATACATTTCACCCTACCCTTATTTCCCAATTTCCCTTTATGCTAGAACATTTTGACAAAGACAAAATTTACCCATATCCAAATCTAAACAGAAGAATCATACTGCAAAGTCATTTCCTTAAAAAAATGAAACAGTCCTGTTATTACTCCCTCACCCCTGGCATATTAAATAATTGTTTTTTAAATGTAGACTGCGGTAGACATGTAATGTACCTCTTATTAAAAGGAATAACCTGCTGAATTTAATGGAAGGATGATTTAATCCTAGCCATTCTATCAAATTAGCCCATTGATTTTTTTTTTTTTTAACAGGAAGTCTGGTATATTTTATTTATTTATTTATGTTTAACTTTTATTTTAGATTTGGGGATTCACGTGAAGGTTGCTTTGTTAGACAGGTAAACTCATGGGGGTTGGTGTACAAATTATTTAATCACACAGGTATTTAGCCTAGTACCCAATAGTGATCTTTTCTGCTCCTTTCCCTCCTCCCACCCTCCCGACTCAAACAGACCCCAGTCTTTGTTGTTTCCTTTTATGTGTTTGTAAGTTCTCATCATTTAGCTCTCACTTCTAAGTGAGAACACGTGGTATTTGGTTTTCTGTTCCTGCATTATTAGTTTGCTAAGGATAATTGCTTCCAGCTCCATCTAAGTTACAAAAGACATGATCTCATTCTTCTTTATGGCTTCATAGTATTCCATGGTATATATATATATACACATTTTCTTTATCTACCCCATCATTGATGAAGCCTATGGATTTCACTAGGGAAACAGATTTGACTTGGGAATACAGGAGAATCATTAAGTTCAAATACTGAGATGGCTCTGCTGCACTGTAGCCTGGGTGACAGAGCAAGATTCTCTCAAAAGGAAAAAAAAAAAAGTTCAAATAGCAAAGTCCATTGAAGGGTTTTGATGGATAGTAGAAGTCATGATTGTTTAGAAAAAGATGCTATTTTAAACAGGGTGTTAAATCCTATGATTTCTCTGTGTCTGCATAAACCATAGGTGTGTGTTTGAGTTTGCAGCTTTAGAGAACAAGATGTCTTGACACTAAGAAGCCTACTTCCCATAACTAGAAGGAAACCTTATCTTCCTTTTAGGGCATTGTATTTTAACAACGTTTCACTGTGAACTTGATTTCAAGTAAGTTTGACAAAAGGACAATACTTTGCAATAGAGCGGTGGCTAAGACATTAATCGTGTTACACATTCATGGTATTTCTAGCATGCACGCAAAACATTTCTAATACATTGAATACATTTCTTTAAAAAAAAAAAGAAATTCATGGAGTAGCTCCTGACATGCTTGCAGGATTGTACGATAAAACTGGGGTTCCCAGCCATCATTCAAGACCCTTGGGGCTCCCTTTCTGACCTATACCTCTCCTGTCTCTGAACCCTGGTGAACTATCTGTGCAAAACGTGATGCCTCTCCTTCTCTGCCCCATGAAGCCTCCCTCGGATTGTCAGTCAGGGATCCCCTCTCCCTGCCCTGAGGCTCTACAGCCTTGCATATGTAACTTTCTTAAGTAACTATTACTCTCCAACCACTCCTAGTATTGTGATTTATGTACATCTCTCCTCCTCGGCAGCTGCTAAGCTATTTTGGAACTGAACAGGCACTAAGAGAGAGAATGAATGGATGGATGAACTGTAGCGTGGAACGCAGCCTGGAACTCCAGTCTTTAGAGACGCTGGCATCTACAAAATGAAATAAAAACAACTCTCTCCACACAGGTTATAGCCTTGTGAAAATAAGACTGAAACACCGATGAGACGGAGCAGGGACCCCTCTTAGAGGCCTGCTGGACTCTCCCAGGCAGGGAAATAAAGAAAAATCTTGAGTTCCTTCAAAGAAAATTCCAGGCACCTAGCAGGCTTTGAAAAGTAAATGAGCAACTGATAAGCAAGAAGGAGATCACAGAGTAAAACAATAGACAAGGAAGTTAGAGCCATAAAATGTTTGGTTCCCTGTAATAACAAAAGATAACACTTTAACATATGTCCCATAGTTGTTTTTCAGAAAGTGGACCCCTTCCAAATGGAAAATGCCATCTGCTGGCATCTAGGCTCCAGGTAAAGAGGAACTGAGGACTGAACTCTGACTGACATTCTTTGTTCCAAATTTCTTCCCAAGGGGCCTGGAGGAAGCCATGCCCACAGGCCAGATATCATGTTTGTTTTTGCTGACCCCAAATTTTCAGACAAAGCTTCACTTCCTAAACCAATCGCAAATCAAGGAATCTTTGAAGCCACCTATGACCTGCTGGCACCCTTTTGGGATGTCCTGCCTTTTTAGGTCAAAGCAACGTATAATCTCCATGTACTGACTTATGACTTTGCCCGTAGCCTCTGCCTCCCGGGCTTTAAAAATCCTTGCTTGCAAACCATTGGGGAAGTGGAATCTTAAGTGAGAGATGCCTCATTCTACTTGCTTGTAGCCCTGCAAATAAACACCCTCCTTTCTCCCACTGTAAAACCTCGGTGTGGATGTTTGGCCTTACTGCGCTGGGTGAGTGGACCCCAGTTCAGCCCAGTAACACGATGTCTTCATATATTAGAAATACATGTTTCCACTTTTTACTACTTTTAAAGTAACATGGCACACAGAGAAGGGCTGAAAGAGTGATAGTCTACTGGGGTTAATCCTGTTCAGATTAAACACACGGGTTGATTAATCAAACCCACATTACATATTGATCATGTGTCCTGCCTGCATTGAGCAAGGTAACACGACCTAAAGGAAGGGGCTGGGAGGAGGTCTGAGCAGCCTATGAAGGTTGGCCAGATGCACCTAACAGGCATCTTTTTGTGCTAGGTGCCAGGTAACAAAAGATGTAGGAGAGGGTTCCTGCCCCTGGGTGCTCAGCCGGTCATAGGGCTCCAGATGTGCACATAGAGATGTAAATAGAAGTATAAGGCTTCATAAGCTATCTGCAGCCTGAGGCATAGACTACAGAGGACTATTTCTCTTTGCCTCAGGTGTGGTGTAATCTGGCCTTACTGAGCTCCTTGCAGTTTGCAGAATAAGCTGTTTGCTGCTTCTCCCTCTTTCTAGCATGACAAAAGAGAGCAAGGGGTTGGAAAGGCAGAAAGAGATAGAACGGGAGTGAGAGCAGATGCACAGACCCACTGGTGACCTCCTTTCTAGCTGCATCTCCTTTGCAAACATTCCTGGGAACTCCTCAGCCAAGTGAGGCTCTCTTTCCCCTTGTGCCATTAGTATCTTGTGCATGCAAGTGTTAGTGCCCTTGTCAAATT
Source organism: Colobus angolensis palliatus (assembly GCF_000951035.1). Lineage (NCBI taxonomy): Eukaryota > Metazoa > Chordata > Mammalia > Primates > Cercopithecidae > Colobus > Colobus angolensis. Next base: position 1,945,554 of record NW_012117866.1, on the reverse strand, counting down.
GCACTGGGTCTTCCCAGGCTTCAAGCCATCATCTACCCACCCACCTATCAGTTCAACATGACTTCCTTCAGGGCAGACACCATGCTTTATATTTACTGTTGTGTCTGACCCAATGCAAGATACACAGAAGATAATCAATATTCCAAAACAAATTGATAGATAAAAGCATTCCCTATATCATCCTTTCATATCTTGCAGGTAAACTGTGATTCACCCTCCCCTTTTGGTTAAGGCATCATCTCTTCTTGTACCTTCAACCCATATCCACCGCAGAGTTGGCTGGGGAGTCCTAACCCTCAGCATGAATACGCTCTTTTAGGTATCATATCACTTTATGAAATGGGCCACGTTGTATGTCATGTAATGTCTGTCATATAAGATAGACATTAGATATGTATATATTAGACATTAGATATGTCTAACGTATATAGACATTAAACATTAGTTATGTCTAAGTAGATTAGATATATCTAAATGTATATATTAGACATTATATATGTCTATCTTATATTGGAAGAGTATACACTATATAAGCCAGTAGCTGGGTCTCATCAAATATCTCCAATGACTAGCATGATACCCGACCCATCATGAAAGTAGCTCAGCTAATGCTGCAAAAAAAATTTTTTTTAAAAGAAGTATCAGCTCAAAAATACTATTGTGTGTTCACATAGGCAGAATAATGGTCTCCCAAAGATGCCCTCGTCCTAATCCCTGGAACCTGTGAACATGTTACACCCCATGGCAAAAGAGACTTTGCAGATTAAGTTCATGATCTTGAGATGGGAAGATGATGTGGGATTATACGAGCGGGCTGAATGTAATCTCAAGGGTCCTTATGAGAGGGAGGCGGGGGTGTCAGAGTAAGTGAAGGAGACGAGATTATGGAAGCAAAGGTCAGAGACAGACAGGGAGGTTTGAAGACAGTGAATTGTTAGCTTTCCGCATGAAGAAGGGGACATGAGCCAAGGAAAGTGGGAAGTCCCCAGAAGCTGAAAAAGTCAAGGAAACAGATTCCCTCTAAGAGCTTGTAGAAGGCCCTACAGACATCTTAATTTCAGACCAGTGAGATATCCATTTTGAACTTCTGAGTTCTAGAACTGTAAGTTCATAAATTTGTTTTAAGCCCATAAGTTTGTGTCAATTTGTTCCAGTAGTGACAGGAAATCCACATACGGGGTAGAGGAATTCTTGTTTTAATCAGTTACATTATATGAGGCTGCATTAACATTTGGAGATACATACTCTCATTCTAATGTCTTGACACACGATGTGGGCTTTTAAAATCTGTGGGAACCAGAACAGAAATGGTCACTTTGGCCTTCCAACTGTCTCCATGACAGAAGGAAGTACTACCTATTGCAAAGTAGCAGAAGAACTATGGAAAAGCTCTAAAATCAGAAAAAAGTGACCAGCAGATGAGCTAAGAGGCCACAGCTTGTCCATCCCAGCATTTCTCACCTTTATAGATCCCATTACTTCCACCATGAATTTCTCCTTTGGAAGACACTTCTTCTACATGTGCTCCCTGGTCCGATGTGAAGTAGATGAGGGTATCATTAGCCAATCTCAGCTCATCTAGAAGGTTCAAGATCTGCCCTGGAGGGGAAAAAGACTCTATGTAAAAATGCATATTCACAAAGCAAAGGGAGATGGTTGCCCTACTCAATGGGCAGCTAATTTCTCAAGGTGGAAGTAAACGTTCTTACAAATTGGATTTTATCCCAACATGAGATGTGATGCAATCAAGACTGGCTGTGGCTGTGTTCTTAGAATAGACACCAAGATTCATTGACTTGAGTGCCATTTAGAGGGGCCATTTGAACCTCTGGGTATCATGAAGTAATTCTGCAGGGAGACCTGAGAAAGTATTCTATAAGTACCAGGTCCATTGATGGAGAGCCACTTGGAGGCAGATGCCAGAAGAAAGAAGCTGAAAGGTTGTTCTCACCAGCTGGCGTTGGCCCTAAGGCTATAAAGAAGTCTATCATTTTTCCTTATTGGGAAATAAGGAAAACTAAATGAGGATGGGAAAACTAAACCAGTGATGTTCCTCTTATGTGAACAAATAGGTATATAGATATTTTATGAGAATATTCTCTTTTAATATTTATGGTAGATATCCAAATCTAAACTATCCCTCACATGAATATCAATATTCCTCACTGATAGAGGAAGAACCAGGAGTTATTCCCCAAGTCTAAACTGTCCATCACAAATATCAACATTCTTCCTGTCCTCACCTTCTTTCCCCAAAACTAACATTGTATACCACCCCTAGATAACCCCTCAAAAAATAATAGCAACAACAATAATAATAATAATTGCTACCATCTGTTGAGCACTGTCTACATGTAGAGAATTTTATTACATATTATCTTGTTTAGAACACACTGAACCCTATGAGCAAATAGCACTAGCTTCATTTTAGCAGTAGAGCAACAATGCTGTAAATGGGCAACTTGTTCAAGTTCAGATAGTTGGGAAGTGGGAGAACCAGAAAGTAAGAATCAAATCTGATTGAAAACTCAAAATGCTCAAATTCTGAACAGATGAGTAGATAGACTCAGGGAGAATCACAGAGGAGTAAAACGTACACCAGAGAGAAAAAAAATATTGTAGAGATACATCCTGAAATACCCGAGGATGAAATGGAGGTGGTGAAGAAGATGATAGCTGCTGTCTTCTTCAAAAGAATGCAGGACGAGAATAAATGAGTCTGGGATATAGATTCAACAAGATTAGCCAGGAGTTAATAACTGTTAAATATGAGTGAAGGGCATATGGAGGTTTAACTGTACTATTCCATATCTGCATATGCTTATAATTTTCTGCAAGAAAAAAATAGAGGAAAGTTGAAGTTCGAAGAAGGAGCTGAAACCTGGACTTTCTGATTAGGAAGCTATCACCCAGCTCTCAAATCAGAAGACAATGATAGGCAAACTAGAGGTATACAATGTACAGTTTCCACAGGGCTCTACATAGTCATATGCTGCTTATTTAATTTAATAAGTCATTGTATACTGCTAGGCTTTGATTGGTATATTAGAGCCTGATTCCACTTCTTAACGTTTGAGTGCCAAGAGTTTTTAAGCCTCATCTCTCCCTCTTCTGCTCATGCCACTCAGGCTGATAAGAAACCCTGGGTGCTCCCTCCTTCACCGCCAGTGGGAGGTTGGAACTATGCAAGCCCCTGTCTGCATGCAAGAGACCCTTATCCCAGCCCCAAGTCCTAATCACCATAAAAGCAGAATCCATTTCTTTTCTGTGCTCTCTCAAGCTATTTTTTGTACTGGTTTAGTAACCTGCTGTATTAGTCTGTTCTCACGTTGCAAATAAAGACACTCCCGAGACTGGGTAATTTACAAAGAAAAAGAGGTTTAATTGACTCACAGTTTCACGTGGCTGGGAGGTCCTCACAATCATGGCGGCAGACAAGAGCGAGCCAGCCAAGCGAAAGGGGAAACCCCCTCATAAAACCATCAGATCTTGTGAAACCTATTTATTACCATGAGAACAGTGGGGGGGGGGAATCGCCCCCATGATTCCATTATCTCCCACCGGGTCCCTCCCACAACACATGGGAATTATGGGTACTACAATTCAAGATGAGATTTGGGTGGGGACACAGCCAAACCATATCACCTGCTGTCCTTAGAAAGCCACATTATATGAGTAACAAGCCTTTTCATATCCCCTTAGTGTGTGCGTGCTGTCACTGGTCTCAACATGGGAATCAAATTTTGGGTGGGCTCTTAGTCACACTAGGACGTCCACAACAACTGATATTCTACAATGGCCCCAGGCATCCTCTGTGGTAGAAATAATTAAATATAGGATTTGGAATACATCCTATCCAGCAGGTAGATCACACCCTGCAGGGCCAGACCCTTCACTCCAGGTTGTAGTCACACGTACTTGGTTCCGAAAAGGGGAAGGAGAAGGACTGCGGAGTGAGCTGCCCATGGAGGTGGCAGAGGTGATTTCTGATGCAAAAACAACACCCAAGTCATTTGTGCAAAGGCATATATTTGCTATTTGATTACAAGTGCCACGGGCTAGAGTATGTTCAATGTTTCTCAGTTTTTAACTCAAATGATAAACATTCCCAGAACCCACACCATATATGTAAATGTCATACTCAGAACCAAAAAATAAGACACCCGAGGGCCGTTTTAGCAATTTGTCTCCCGTGATAAATCATGATCAGGCAGACATTTATTATGGTGTTATCTGGTGCAGCTAAGCAAACCACCTGTACGCTTGGGCTTGGGGTTGTTTGGCTGAGACACTAATTTAAGCCTAATTACTTTGAAAATGATAATTAGCTTAATGAGTTGAAATAGAAGGAAGCAATAAGACGCTATAACCCCCATTTATACTTTGAAAGAAAAATGTCCCCTTTTGCTCATACAACAACTTCTGTGTAAAATAACACAGATTAGGCAGGTAGCAGAGGACTTAGGAATTTGCTTCCATGTATTGTAGTTAGTATTTAGTGAAAGGCATATGACCATACACCCTCCTTTGAAACAAAATTCATCTTTCTATATGCAGAAGTATCTGCACAAAGAAAATGCTGCAAAGAAATTTCCTATAAAAATGTGTCTCCCGTAATAATTCATGTGCACACAAAAACCCACACACAAATATTTATACCACATCTATTTATAATCGCCAAAACCTTGGATGCAGCGAAACTGCCCTTCAGCAGTTGAATGGAAAAATAAACTGTGGTACATCCAGACAATGAAACATTTTTCAGAGCTAAAAAGAAGTGAGCTATAAAGCCATGAAAAGCATGGAAGGATCTTAAGATATTTCTAAGTGAAAGGAGTCAATCTGAAAAGGCTACATACTGTATGATCCCAGCTATGGGACATTCTGGGAAAGGCAAAGCTATACAGATCGTAAACAGATCAGTCATTACTGTTGGCTTGGGAGAAAGGAGGGATGAAGAGGCGGAGCACAGAGGAATTTGGGGGCAGTGAAACTACTCTGTATGATCCTGTAATTGTGGATCCATGCCATTATACCTTTGTCCAAACCCATAGAACATACAACAGGAAGAGTGAACCCTAATGGAAACTATGGACTTCAGTTAATCACAACTTATCAATGTTGGCTCAATTGTAACAAATGTACCACATGAATACATAATGTATATAATAAGGAAACTGTGTGCAGGGGAGAGTGTATGAAAACTCTGTACTTTCTGTTCAGTTTTTCTGTAAACATAAAACTGGTCAAAAATAGTCTACTACTTTTGTTGTTTTTGAGACGGGGTCTTACTCTGTCTCCCAGGCTGAAGTGCAGTGTCACAATCATGGCTCACTGCAACCTCTACCTCTTGGGCTGAAGTGATCCTCCCACCTCAGCCTCCTAAGCAGCTGGGACTACACGTGAGTATCACCATGCCTGGCTTTTTTTATTCTTTTTTTTTGTATCCTTTGTAGAGATTGGGTCTCAGTTTGTTGCTCAGGTTAGTCTCAAACCCTTGGGCTCAGGCAATCCCCTTGCCTCAGCCTCCTTCTGTTAATTTTTTAAATGGCTTTCAAATGCAATTTTGACTCTTAGACTTCCTCATGCATTCATTCAACATGGATTTATGAAGTGCCCACCTTACACAGGCTGTGGGCTAAAGGCTGCAGTGCCACAGAGTTTTTCAGGGACAGCTCTTATCCCCAAAGCCAAGGCCAGCTACATCCTACTCACAGTTTCTCCTCTTGCCTATTTTTAACTCCAGACAAATTTACAGCTGCATTTATTATGCAGATTCTCTCAACTGAAATATCCTGCATCCTTCCCCATCTTAATACTTCGCCCTGGATATTCCCGCCAAATTCCAATATTTCAAATGACGATGATATTTAACATGTCCTCATCAAAGTTTCTTCTTCATTGCCTAGAGTGATCACTTTCATTAAAGGTGTCCTATACAACTGGGCTGGGATTATTAGTACAAGAGAAAGTGGCTGAGGTTGCCATGCATGTATGCATGGTAGAATATTTAGCTCAACTTCCTGAGAAATGGTCAGTTTTCTAATTTCCTTTTAGTCCATTCTTTCCCAAAAGATACAGTCTGGATCCCATACTACTTAGGTCTTATGCCAGAATCTCATTTGTAAATCCCAGAGCCCATTTGACATTTAATTTTTTATAACATTGATCCTACAAAGGTCTAACATGTTTCCCTCATAAACACTGTGAACAGAAATCTCCCATAAGAACAAATGCTGCTGTATTATTTTTGCTTTCAGAGCAATCTATTACAAATCAGAGGTCTGCAAATATTATTTTTCAGTAAGGTTCTCAAGATATAATGATACTGATATATACAGAATGATAGTTTTGAATTGCCGATGGTGAGCTTGTAAATGAAATGTTCTATCTCCAAAGCTTTCTCCCTTTGTTTTCTGAATGAAACAAATATAGAAAATAAGCCATTTCAAGACCACTTTGTTATTTAACTGGAGATAACAAGAACAAGCTTATCAAAGTGAGGGCTTCCTAACCAGACCTTTGGTAGTCCCAAAGAAGAAACCTTGGAAATGCAAAAATCTGGATCCTTCCTCTGTCAAGTGTGGATGTGGGTTGCCAAGGAAGCCTAAATTCTAGAAAGTCCTGTCATTCCATTTATTCAGCCCACAAACAAGCACTAAGCTACTATTAAGAGTCAGGCACTGAGCTACACAATGCCGAGAGAGAAGGGTTTCAAACACGAAAGCAGAATTCGAGGTCTTAGGTGAGTGAGGTGCCATAGCACAGGACTAAGTGCTAAAGCTCTTGCTTCTAGGTCCTGACTTAAGCAGACTTGGTTTGAAACCCAACTCTCTGGCTTTTCACTGGGATCCTCTGCCACTAAGTCAGAGGTGATAATGGATAATAGTAGGGGGTTGCTGCGGAAGAAAGAATGAGGAATTCCACCCAAAACACTTCATCCTGGACAGGCCCTACAGGGAGTGCTCACTGTTCCTTAACTTTACAATGGAGTTAGAACCTCAGCTTGAGTCACCAAAGCCTTGTCATTTTAGTTCATTTCACTTTACCTTTTCTTCTACAAGGTAGGTACACTCAGACAGAATACTGGAGCAAAGTGCTATGAAGTCACTATATATATTTTATATATATATATATATATATATGAAGGTTATACTTTTGGAAGCAT
>NW_012117866.1:1902004-1937881 GCF_000951035.1 Colobus angolensis palliatus | reverse complement strand
TATATTATATTTATATACTGTGGAATTATACTCCAGTGTCTGGGAGAAGACCCAAAGTCACTGTAAGAGTGAAATGTCACCATTCTAATATAAAATGTGTGTTTTATATATCATATATGAGAGATATATATATATCCCCTTAAGCAGGTACCCACTGTTAATAATTAAGAAAGCCTTACTCAGTGTAACTCCAGGGCACAATGGTATCCTAAAGTCTCCCTGAAGCTATTCTGGTGAGCAAGTTACTCCTACATCTGACCAACAGAGATGGCAAGACTCCAGTATTTCAGCTAAAGCTAGAATTTTAAGATAGATAAGAGTTGCAGTAATTCTACCACCTGGGGGTGGCTACGACTCTCTGCTGGCCATATGAAATGCTAGGTGTTACTTCAGGGATGTGGCCTTTGGAGGGTTATTCTCATGCTCTCCTGAACCATTTGTGGAGTGGCACAGAGAAATTCTGCTGTCACAGAAAGGGAATTCTTTTTTGGATTAGAAGTATCACCAGTGTCCCATACATCAGGGTTTATCTGTCACTGCACAAATAGGTGTATCATCTCCAGTTTGAAACAATGTCCATTTCATACAGGTGAACTCAATCTAGTACTTCTTCCTGAAATAAATGGTCAAGATTTCCAAAACTTAAGTCCTGATCTCCTCCATCCATATGGAGCTCAAGGGACCCTTCAGATCGGACATTGGAAAGCAAATGAGTTATTTACAGTATAAAATCAAATCTACAAGTTTATATATAAAAGAAAAATAGTATAGGACCAAAATAAAAAGGCATAAAGTTGACAATCTGCATTTTATATGCTGGTTGAGATACAAAAGTGATGTGCTGTCTTTTGGGGGGTTTATTAAGAAAATCTCTCCACCTACTCAATGTAACTGCAGGAAATATTGGTGTTTGTTACGGCTTTTCCTTTGTTTTTCAAAAGAAGAATGCAAAATGGCATAATAGTTAAATAGGAGAAGTTGTGCTTTGCTATACTCAACTTGGATCTAATGCAGCTCCTACATAAAAGGTCATCTGGGATTCAATCAGTCAAATGCCAAGTGGACAGCAAGGTCTAAGAAGGGCACTAGAAATGAAACTCTTGCAGGATAGTTACAGGAACTAAGGAACTGGGAGGTAGACGGTGAACTCCAGCACATACTGCATCTACTTCTTGAATAACAAGAGAAGAGTGGCTCCTATCTCCCCCTAATGACTGAGCAAGAGACAAGGGGCTCAAACTTCTGCCATGGGCAGTTTATGTTGCATGCAAATCTGCCTGCCTCAAATAGATGATGGAGAATCATCCTCTCCGAAGTTTTTGGATTAGAGGATAAATTCCTCTTCGACAGTGATGGCTGGACATTCCTAATGCAAGATCTTCCCATTTAACTAGAGTCACTAAATCCATTAATTTGTGTATCATCATGCTTTTTATTAATTTACTCACTTTCACATGCCATAAGTTAACATAAAAATTTCATTCAAAACATGTTAAGAAGGACATCCCTAATCATTTTTGAAACAACTATGGAAAAGTAAGAAAATGTGATATTCAGAAACTGATTAGATTAACTTACACAATTTTTTTAAAGAATTCTGCTAGCTGAACCAAACTAACACATAAGACCTTGTACTTAGCATATAGGTTCCATAGTGTAGTCACCTTATATACCAATATTCCTTGAATTTTAATTGGCTAATTCATGACCATGCTAAAATGAAGCTTCTGATTCAGTAGACCTAGAGTGGGGATCTGAGAATTTCTAAAAAAAAAAAAAGCTCTTACATAATGCTAATGGTACCTGCCCAAGAACCACACTTTGAGAGGAAAGGTTACCTGTGACTAAATGCTTAATCAATGTTGACATATAAAAAGAGATGGCTGGAATTTCACAGATCTCAGTAACTATGCTCATAATGAGACTTGGCTAGGTTCAGACAATTTGACACATAACTTCCAAACACAGTAAATACTCATACTATGCATAGAATTGTAATTACTAGGGTACTTAACACATGGAAAACTGTAGGAGTGAAATGCTGCCATTCTACCGGTAATCCTGCCTTCACTTGACTGGGTTTCCCTCCTTGGTTTGTTCCTGAGTTCACATTGTCCCCTGGTAATTAATCCTTATTTTGTGTTGTACCTGCTTGTTGTGATAATGTTGTGATTTCCTCCATTAAATCCATCTTTGCCCTAATGGTAGTCATAACGTGTGATTTACCCTCCTGCACTTGCATCTGCTCTCACCATCTGGGATGCCTTCACGGCTCTACTCCACTATTTTCTTGGCTTAACAATAACTTGTGTGTTTTCCAGGGTGTTGCATTTGCTGGAAATAATTTAAATAACTCCAACTTGCTCTCATGTTCATGGAGCATACCAGTGTTTTCCTGCACAGATGGGGAAAAGGCACGGGGAAGAACAAAGTCATTGTACCTGTTCTGTGGAATTATACTCCAGTGTCTGGGAGAAGACCCAAAGTCAGCGTGTCTGTAGCTCAAGGGAAGCCAGTTTGGACATTGTTTCCATAGGGTTATCGACATCACAATAGAGTGGTTTCCCTGAGCCATGGGCATTCAGACTAGCAGGAAATGTTTTGAAAGAGTTCAGAGTGAACACATTGTCTTTCAATTCTTAATCCAGTAATGCCATTGTATTTCCTGGACTTTCTCTTCTTGCAAAAGATAGAGATTGGGTAATCAGGTACAGCCATTTGCTGTTTGGTATGGCTACCAGCTGAACTTGCCCTGGGAGGTGACCCAGCCTGTGCCATGGAGCAGGAGGTTGCACAGATGCTCATTGCATCATTTCTATGACAGAAGTCAATGCAAAGCTCTGGACATAGATCAGCCAGAACTTCTCCAGCAATATCCAACTGGAGGTGCATCCTTAAACCTCCAGCCTGAGCCACAAGGGAGGGAGGACTGTGAGTCGAGAATGGCCAGAGGCTATGAATAATGCACCAGGAAACAAAGCCCTTCAGAATTCTTCATATTTGTGATGCTCTACCACACCATCAAGACTCAAGTTCATGTTACAACTAGGTCTTTGCATTGGATTTTGCCATCTCTAAAGCTGAAGATACAAAATTGAAAACGATGTTTTCCTTTGCTGACACCTTGTACATCAACTACAGGTCCAAGCCTTTCTTTCCACTTGAATTAAAACATGGACAGATTAACACCTTGGTAAACTCATCGTTTATGTTTTGCAACCTCCTTAATCCATGCAACTTTCAGTTTGCCAGTCACAGCTTCTTTGTAATATCTTTCTAACTCCAGGGTGATCTGTTTGCTTTATGTGGAGACTTATGGTGTTAGTTGAGAGAAGCACTTCTTTCCCCAAGATCCTTAATACCAGTGCTATTGGTGGGCCCTTCTAGGGACTGTGGGTCCTACCAGAGATATCTTAAATATAAGGTGAGCTAGTAATAAAAAAGATAAGATGGTGCATATATCTGCTTAGTTTTCCATTATAGACGTTTTCTCATCTATGATTTTTCTACTCAATGTAATGGAGGTATAGGCACATTTTAAGCAAAGATGCTTTACACATCTGTGAAAAGAAGAGTTATCATAACAATAATGGTAAGAATAATGACAGCAGTTACCATTTATTGAGCCTGTCTTGCAAGCCAGGCACTAAGCTCTCTATTCAAAATATATGACTTCATTTAATCCAATTAATTAATTCAATTATTTCAAGCAGGCTGAATAAATTCATGGAGGAGGAATGTTGCAGTAGATTTTTTGACTGAGCTATAATTGGGCCACGACTTTAAAGCAACAGGTATTCAACTCTAGTCCTGACCCCTAATTTTGACCTCACTTTTGAAATATACACATTGGTATTCAGTGGAGTATTATTTAGAACACAGCTTTAACTCTAACTCATGGATTCTAATATATATTTCCTTTCTATGCCTTGAAAGACTTAACTAGCAAAACTAAATGTGCTTGGAATGGTTAGATGGCAGAAAAAGTATTACCCAAAACACCCTTGTAGTACCCATAGCTTCTACCTCCTCCACATCCCTTGTTTAATTTTGAACCCAGACATCTTTATAGTATCTGAAGCAAACTCAAGAACTCAGGACTTGATGGAATACTAGAATACAGGAGTGAGAAGAAAACTGTCAGAGGCCATTGGTCCAAACGGGCTTGTCTTACACACAACCTGCAGCTCCAGAGCAGGAGACTCTCCCTAGGAACCAGATAGGTCTACTGTCTGAATTCAATTCACAATCCAGAACTCTTCTCATGCAGCCAAGAAGCTCTATAGTGTAGTGGCTGTTGGGCAATCCTGACACAAGTTGCTCAACCTACCCAAACTTTGCTTTGTTGCCTTTAAACCGAAGGTGATGATAAAAGTATCTCGTAGCATAGTTGTAGGTATTACACTAAGTAATCCATGTTTAGACACATGACTAAGATAGTGTTTAGAGACGTGACTAAAATAGACTAAATGCTTTTGCATTTTAGCTATTGTAAGTCTTAAATGTTTATTATTATGGTTGTGTAATTGTGTTGCAGCTAATTATTGATAGCATTCAGATGCTCTCATGTACTTTTATTAATCCCATCTGAATTAACTAGCCTAATGGTCTTTTAATGGTCATTCTATCATGACCATTTTAGCATAGTCATGATAATTGATAACTTGATTCTTTGATAATTTCTTACGGTATATTCTTGGAAGATACTATAATAAATGGAAGATACCATGGAAATCATAGAAATAATTTGTAAAACAACATTAAACACTATTAATTTTAATTTGAGATGTAAATTCCAGGTAAGACAATATTAGTTTCAGGCTCAAGAACCTGAAATTAGGTTTGCAGCTGTTTAAACATGGTAACATCATTACAGACTTGATAAGACTCAGATATTAATGATTTATAAGCTAAATTAATGTAGAGGACCAAAATCAGTACTCTATACAATGGATTTTCAACTATGTATTACAGTTAAAAGGTTTTTTGGCTCTCTAGACCTACCTTGGTCTGGCCACAATGCCCTTACCCCATCTCTCTCAAATTTTATTTTTTTAAATTTATTTTAGAGATGGGGTCTCACTTTGTTGCCCAGGCTGGAGTACAGTGGTGCAATCATAGCTCATTGCAGCCTCAAACACCTGGCCTCAAGCTATCTCTTCTTCTATTTTTCCTGCTATGTACTGTTTCAACCTCTAATCTGAGGTTGCAAAAACCTCTTTCTGCAAAGTTTACTATTTTGTCACAAATGCAGATTTACTGGAAACTCAAATAGAAAGTAGAGAGAGAAGAAAAACATATACAATATCTACATATCCTCCATTCTTGCTGCACTGTTATCACTGGGTTTTCTGATACCCTAGTTTACTTTGAGCTTTCCACATGAGTGTAACTGAGGCATACATTTAAAATCAAGAATAGGATGATGGAAGAAAAAAATGCCATTTTTGAAGATGTGGATTCACCTGCAAGAGCAAGGGATTTAACATTAATGCCATTGAAAGCATGCTATATTCTGACTACAGCACATATGGGGAATAGCAAATTAGTGGGCAAATGGGTCACACAAAGAATCATTGAGGAATTCAGTGGAAAACAACTCCAGTACTGCCACTCATACCAGATAGCTGAGGAGAGGCAATGAAGAGTTTCTCATCTTTATGTCCCTAGTGGCTACAACTTGCCTTGTCTTTAATCATAGTTCAATTCTTGATACTGCCTTTATGTAGAAATTCCATTCCTCTACTCTTTAAAAAGTACCAAGTAAAGAAGTCCAAAATAAATATTTTTGTGGGGCTCATGTTCAGGGGCATGAATAGTTCAACTATCACACTCTAGGAGGCTGCCCAAGGGCACAGAAGTCTAACCCTGAAGTAGAGATGGCAACAGAGAACCAATGAGGCTTGCTGCATTGAACTAGTGTTTAGACAGCAGTCACCCTGAAAGTCATTCTTCTCCCTCCCAAAACAGAGGCAAGTCCTGCCACCCTATCCACTCTTGCTTTAAAAGCACGAAGAGAAACCAATGCCAAATATCAGGCAACTGGCATTGAGACAGTGTGGTACCAGTACCATGCTGTTTTGGTTACTGTAGCCTTGTAATATAGTTTGAAGTCAGGTAGCGTGTACTGGAAAAGATGACCTTGCGCAGTGACCTCCATCTTCAGTCCTAACTAGACTGGTTCAGTGGCAAAGTGAGAAGAGTATTACTTAGAATACTCTCAAATTAAGAAATGCTTCAAGCAGGACTCTGATGCAATTGCAAGCAGAGGGACTGAGGAATTTCATTAGAATAAAGATCTTCCTCCAGGAAATGACTATTCTGTGAATGGTCATCTTGGCATATGGCATGCAGTGGATCAAAGCACATGGCATGCAATGCAGAACATGGTAAGGAATGACAAGACTATGGACCAAACCAAGCAGAGGCCATCTGCAGAGCCACGAGTAGCTAAAGGATTTATTGGCTTTGGGTGAGACATGGTGGAAGGAAATATGCTACATATTATGTGTAGTTTGGTGCGTGCTTTTATGTAAATCCATATGAATGTAGATGTATATTCTATGGTGTGGATCCAGGCAGTAACACCACTTGTGGATGTTATAACTCAATGTATACTGTTCTGTGCAAAGATTCCCTTTCCATCTCCCAAACTGAATAGACTGCAACCCTTCTTGGCCAATGATATCTGAGCAAGACCCACTCCTGTCTACAAGAGCTGTGTTTTGTACAGATGCATCCCCATGCTGGGACACCCTCTCGGGAAGTTCTGCAAGGATAAAGTTACAAAGAAATAGTAACACAGAAGCATCTACTCTGTCTGTAAGTATGGTAATTCTCTCTGTTTCCAAATAAATTGTAATGTCATTTCACGTCTCTCCTTCTCCTATGCTTAATTGCAAGGCAGCACTATGCAAAACCAAAATGTCAAGTCGTGTAAACAAAACAAAATAGTTTTTCTCAAAGTCAGTGCTCAAAGCTTCAAAGATTGTCAAAGATGCTTGTTTTCTCTAGGTTTTTTTCTTCCTAAAGTATGGTATATTTACTTGCTACAAATCGGATGCATAAACACATTTATAGATGGTTGTTACTGATGAAACTTGGCAGACAAGAAATAGCTGTTGTCGGTATAGGTATTTGACAGGTAATTCCACCTTCAAGTGATTAAAGTTAAAAGACTTAAAATGCTGTAATTTTGTCATTTTTGTTTTGTTCTGGCTATTGTCTTACCTTAGAATTAAAAAAAAAATGATGACAACAATGTTCTTTCACTAACAATTTTCTACAAACTGGAAGCATGAATAGGTGCAAAAGTTAGATTTTGCCATGACTGACTAAATGGAGTTCATTTGGATGAGCATCACTGAGTATTTGTTTTAAAATTTAAGTAATTGATGAGCTAAATTAGTCAGGGTACACCCACTGTGAGTGACCTTAAATAAACAAAATGTTGTGTTAAGTATGGCAAGCACCAAAGTAATCCCAGAAACAGCAGAGGTCTGTTCTGTTTTCATTTTTTGCTTCAACGGTATCTGGGGTACCCAATGAGAGATCCATTTTGCATTGGGAAGGAGTCATGTATGAAAGTACATGCTACGTTATAATCTTCTCTTTTTTTCTACTTCTTGAGAGCAAATAAAATGACTTACAGAATTCTGTTGTAAAGAAACTTTCCTTCCCAAGTGCTTACCTCCCCAAAAAAGCATTAAGCCACTGTTGCCCCCAAACCAGAGGCTCTGCATGCCATGTTGAGAGATACAGTCCAAGTGGGTGAGCCCAGAAATCAACCTAAGACAGACAGTTAGCTCCCAGCAGACTCTGTGAGCAATCCTGGATTCCTACTCCACGGGGCTTGTCGGAGAAGTGACTCTTCAGATTGCAGGCAGAGAAGTGTGCTCACATGATCTCAGATGACAAAGCTATGGAAATACTTCATTTACTCCATTTTTCTTATGGTGAGATACCAAACCAACGAAAGGTCACAAGACTCGAACACATGAAATTGTGTCCCAGGAGAGCTATGGCCATTTGCTCCCCTTTCCTACCAAAAAGCAAACTAAAATATATTTGGAGGAGAGACGGCAAAGTCAAGATGCACAGAAAGGAGAATCAACTGATGCTGTGATGCAACAAAAGCTCTGTGTGGAGGTTTCCTAATAATAGTGAACATTTGTCCAGTGCTTAATACACCCAAGGCACTCTTCAAAACATCCCCAGCAAGAAAGGCAATGAAATGATCCCACTTTACAGAGAAAGAAGTTGGGGCTCAGTGAGAGAGGTCACCTGCCCACATTTAACAGCCAGGGGTTGGTCAGTGGGGGATAGAATCACATGCAATCTTGTCACAGCCTGTGTCCTTTCTTGGCACCGCTGCTGCCATCAATATGTTGAAGTCAGAAGTGGTATGATATCATTGTCCCAGTATACACTGTGGGGGGTAGAACCATATACACATGGCTCTGAATGTTGCCTCTGCAACCTGCTGATTTTGTGAGCTTGCTGAGACTAGTTACTACCTTCCTATGCACCTTGGTTTACACATCTTTAAAATGGGATAATACAGTTCCATTCTCAGAGGCCTGCCATGAGAACTACTATGAATGCATAACACCTGGCAGACAGTAAGTATACAGTAAGAGAAGAACAAGTAAGTTTATTAGTAGTAGTATTATCAGTGGAGCAGATGGCAGTGGCAGCATGACAACAGGACACGGTCTAATGTGACAGTGAAAACCACAAGAGCAAGGAGATGAGATGGCAACATAGCACTGAACCCCTAATTTAATGCTGCCTGGACCATTAAGGGCCTTTTGGTTTTTGAAAATGGTCCCATGACGCCAAAGAAAGGGCTCAGATCAAGAATTGTCTGCTTTCAATTAAGTATGCATTCATTCATGGGATAGAAATGTCTTCTCTTCAAATGATCTCAGGAGTTGTATTTCTCTTCCCTCTTTTCTAAATGCAGAAATCTAAACAGCTTGAGCACTGGTTTCGTAAGATTCCAGAAACAAGGAGAACATAGACCAATTTCTGCCTCTATCTTTTCCCTAGCTCTCTTTGCAAAAGTGACATAACTACTCTAGAAGAAACATATTCTGTCTGTAATCCCAGCACTTTGGGAGGCTGAGGTGGGCGACTGACTGAGCTCAGGAGTTCAAGACCAGCCCAGGCAACATATTAAAACCCTGTCTCTACAAAATACATACATACTTACAAAAATTAGCTGGGCATGGTGGCACATGTTTATAGTCCCTGCTACTTGGGGGGCTCAGGCAGGAAGATTGCTTGAGGCTGCAGTGAGCCGAGATCACATCACTGCACTCCAGACTAGGTGACAAAACGAGACCTCATCTCTTAAGGAAAAAAAAAAAAAGAGAGAGAGACACATTCCTGGCTTCATGACCATCACAGGAATCTGGGTGGGGGACATGACTGTACACCTGGATCCAAATGAGATCCCATAGGTAAGGACCCACAGGTAAGGGCAGGATGCACAGTAGCACCAGCCAGCTGTTCCCTCCTCACTGGTTGGGGAAGACATCTGGGAGCAAAGTAGGAGGCTCCCTTTGGAGACAATTGAGAAAAGCCCCTCCTTCACTTGATTTCAAGGCTTTGTGCTCCTCATCCAAGTGGGAATGGTAGCACCAGAGGAAAATAGCTCTTGGAGGGTACAGTCACCAAACCATCCCTCCCTCCCCTGTGCGCAAACTACTTTCCCAGCCCTAACCTTGCCCCTGCCTGCTCACATGGGTTGCAGATCACTGTTGCTGTCCCATGGGACCAAGGGAAGGCCAACCACCTGATGACCCTCACCTCCTCCTAAAACCCCACCCAGAAATGGTGACTACAGAAGCCAGTCCAAAAGTGAGGCTGTCAGAAGCCATCAGCAGCTCCCAGAAATCATAGGTTGCTCTTGACAGCTCTGGCAGTTAAAGCCCTCCTCGTGGTCCTAACTCATCTGGCTGGTGGATGCCATGACCACCATGAGGACCTCATGCACTTGTAAGGGGAGCTTGGCTTCACCACCAATCTCCTGCAGTGACAGTGTAGGTTTGAACTAAGTATTGCTGCCCACTCAAGGGTGGATCTAGCTTGATGAATCAGCCGATGCTAGACCTCATGGGAAGAGACTACTGGGCTACAGCCACCTGGCTTCCAGTGGTTTCATTATGGTGACCCTCTGCATAGCCCTTGCAGAAAAGATCCTAACTGGATTTCTACCACCTGAAGACAAAATATAGCACTGGGCCACCAACACTTGTCCTACCCAAGTTCTAAGAGGCCCCACACCAGCTGAGAGTACTGATCAATCAAGACCCAAATCCACAAGAAAGGCAAATAACACATGGTCCATCACACACACACACACACACACACACACACACACACACACACACACACACAATTTCCTCCACTGATGAAATATCTAACTGTAAAACATGAAGCTATATACATATTGGGCGAAAATACAAGGGAAAGGGTGTATACATATGGGCTGAGTATCCCACATCTGAAAATCTGAAATCTGAGATGCTCCTAAGTCCTAAACTTTTTGAGTGTCAACATGATGCTCACACAAAGGAAATGCTCATTGGAGCATTCTGACTTTCAGATTTTTGGATTAGGGATGCTGAGCTGGTGAGTAGAATACAAATATTCCCAAATCTGAAAAAATTCCAAATCTGAAACACTTCTGGTCCCGAGTATTTTGGACGAATATTTGAGTATTTTGGATACTCAACCTGTAATTTGTAGAGGAGTAAGAAAAGCTTATTTAAAAAAAAAAAGTCTTCCAATTATAAGCCCCAGATATCATGAAGGAAAGGTCAGGTCTAACTACAAAAATTTATTGCAAAAGACTCTTTAAATAGAATGAAAAGACAAAAAAAAAAGGTAGGAAAAATATTTGCAACATACAATAAGTAAAATGTTAATGTTCTTATCATATAAATATTGCAAACAAATCAATTAGAAAAAGATCTACAATCCAATAGAAAAGTGACCAAAGAATATGAACCAACAATCCTTGGGAGAAGAAATATAACCCTGTACTAATCCCACACACAACAGAAAAAAATAGTGAACTAGCATTTTTCACCTGACAGATGTAAAAGAGACTGATAATATCCAGGGTTGCTAAGAGCATGAGGAAATTAGCGCTCTCATTGATCATCAATGGGTGTCCTACTATCATGGTGAAAAAAAGAGTATACCTATTTTAGGCAATATCAAATGAAAGCAAAGTTTTTATGCTCTTTGATCCAGCTAAGTTTGATCTTGGCTGAATTTTTATTTCAAAACTATTCCACCAGTTCACACAGCTTTACAGAATATTCACTTACAGCACTACTTGAAATACAAAAAATAAAAAATAAAATAAATTGTTTAAAAAGGAACTCAGATGTCCCTCACAGAGGAATGATTAAACGAATTGTAGTCTAAGAAAGGTAAAATGAACATCGAAATGCTGATATGGAAAAATGACCAAATAGATAGTTGAGTGAAAAGAGAAAACTGCAGAATAGCATATAGAGTTTGTGTAAAATATTCCTAATAGTCATATCTTGATATTACTACGTCATACTGGCAACATATAAACAATAAATCTATCCAGCAAACTGTTATTGATGCTACCTATTTAGGGGTGAGATTTCATGAGGCATTCCCTTTCTGTATTGTTTGTGTCTATATTCTTCGGTTTTGCATACTGCGGATTACTTTGGTAATCAGAAAACCATGTATACAAAGTGTGGAAAACACTAAAAAAACCACAGAAGACTGAGGCAGCGATTTAAAATTTGTTTCTGTTGCAAAGTGGTATGTGACATGCTACTTCACATTCATCCCCAGAACTCTGCTTTTGAACTACATTAAATCATAGACCTTAGCTCTCAGTGACCTCATCTTAAGCCCCTGCATGAAGAGAAAGCTGTACAGACATCATAGAAAGGCACAAGAAAAGCATAAATTCTGGGACAGTCGGCGAGCATCTCACAGCTACTCTCTCCTCCAACCCACGCCTCGTCACTCACAAAGACTTCCCAAACACACACTTCTGAAAGTGACAATCAATAGAAAATCTTGACATACGCGATTTTATTTCGATTGACCAAAAACTCACTTTCTTCCTGCAGTAATGAAAGGAATAAGAACCCTAGATAAAATTACATTCCAGTAACAAATGGTCTATCCTATTTGAGAAAGCCTTGTATTTTAAAAAGTATACACAAAATACTCCCAAACAGCAAAACAGCACATATCCTAAAGTGTACTATATACCTTTACAGTCAAGCATGTAACTGACGATTTTTAAACTGTCTCTTTAATAAATATGTTTGGCAATCGCGTAAAGAGAATCACGCATAAGTGGGTTTGTATTAGTTATTCCTTTGCAATGTAGGGGTTGTCATCACCTCCTAGATGTTTTCTTGAAGTTTCAAAACCTCATTATGCATGTTGCATTCAGGTAAACAGTGGTCTGTAATGGAAATGATTTCATTTTTCTCCTGTCTAGATCTGCTTGAACAAAAAATTGGTTCATTAGGTAGTGGAGGCTTAATACCAGCCCCTGTCAAAAGTCCCTGAGAAGATACTGTCTATCTGCAATTTCATGATTATCATAGCAATCTCAGCAATACGGGTGTGCAATGACACGATCAGAGGTCATATTTCATCTGATCCAGAGCTCAGCTATGACTGCAAGCATATACCAAGAGCTGATAGTCTGAATAAACCATGGATTTCTTTTTTTATTTTTGTAAACTGCAGTTTCCACTGTGGGGAATTAACATTACATTAGCATTATTAAAATAAGTAGATTTCACAAACTCATTTTTTAAAAAGTGTGATTTAGGATGCAGTGGGAGATAAATTTAATGTAAACTATCATGTGTAAACACACACACACATACACACATACACACAGATAACTTAAAGCCTTTGAAAGACATTTCCTAAAGGGGATATCCAGTGAAGAAAAACACCACTGTGAAAATAAAGCCCAACTTGTTGCTTCACTTGAGTTTTAATCATTGTGTCATAGATGACTTGGGATTCATAAATGGAAAGTGTTGGCTGAATATTTAAAATATGCCTTGTAAGTGGTCATGGATTTCACCAGGTCCTCCGATAAGCATTAGGGATTAAGGAAAGATTCTGACTCCACTGGATAAATGGCAACAGATTTTTTTGTAGTTTAATTATTTTTTTTAAACACAAGAAAAATGTCTGACCTATTTGGGAATCAATATAATGTGGTATGTGTAATTTTTAAAAAGAGCTGCTCTCTTTCAGTCATCATTTTAGCAAATATTTTATTTTTTTAAATCATAATGCCCAATGCTAGAACATGTGTAGTGTACAATAAATTGGTACAATCAATGTATTTTTCTGATATTTAGCTTTCTACCATTTGCTTTGTATGAGATCTTCCTATATCTCAGAAGTTTTCTTTTTATTTTATGTTGATGATGCACATGGTTTTTAAGTCTTTTGTCATTGGCCTTTTTGTTCAGTTTATGTTATATTTTTACCTGACATCAGGAAATTTTAGATTTCATGAAGTAAAATTCAGCAATCATTTTCTTTGAGTTAGTTATTTCTTGGCTTTTGTGCTCAGAAAGACCTTTCTCAACTATCCTGTATATCAGATAAATACATCTCAATATATTTTCTGGAATTCTTCAGTAGTTCCATTTTCCAAACACAATCTGCATGGGGAACGTATTTGAATATATAAGGAACAGCAGGAATAGCACAGTATGTAAGACAGACCAGATTAAAATCCTAGTTATCATATGTCATCTCCATGACTTTGGGCAACTTACTTTAATCTTCTACACTTCTTGTAAAATTGACTTCTTTATTTTGAGCATGCTTCCCCCTGCTTCCTCCTCTTCATCTTCATTATTTTCATCATTATCACCATCTTCACCATCATCATTACCACCATCATCGGCATCGCCATCATCATACCCATCATATCATCACCACCATTATCACCATCATCACCATCATGAGCATCATCATCATCACCACCCTCATCAGCAGCACCACCATCACCATCATCATCATCAACACAACACCATTATTACATCATTTAAGCACATGCAAAACACCACAATGCCAGATACTAGGGAATTAACTACAATCGCTCTCCTAAAAGTTTAATCATACTATCACAATTATTGTGTAATCCATTCTTAGCCATCTGCCTTGAAGGATCACCTTTACATTTACATTTTACATGAAATTCTTTTTCTGGGCTTCCTGCTCTGTTCCATCATGCTGTCTAGTCTGGAGCCAGTGTCACATGGCTCTATTTATTTATTTTTATTTGAATTATATGAAGTGCATGTTTAAAACAAAATGAAAATTAAAAACGTATTTAAGAATTCATTCCACACCCAACCATTGCTGCGGAAGCAGATGAGAGAGAGACTAGGGGATACATTTGCTTTTCTTAAGAGTTTTAAGACAAAATGCTTCCACGTTCTATTTCTTATTGCTCCAAGTGCATCCCCCTGCACATCACATCCCACCGGGATGTGTGTCACAGTCATGAAGAGATAACCAGTTGTATAGTCTCAGCAGTTAGCTCTTAATACTGTCCTAATGCCATTGAGCTAACAGATGGGGCTGTGCTGGACAAAGAGGGAAGCCAGCTTGCTTAGTGTGCACGGACCACCTCCCTGACTCCCTGAAACCTATTAAAAACCTGAAACATTGGCAAGTAACCAATGATTGAAATAATTTTCAAGCCTCAATTTTGAGTGTTTGATAATATTGGAAGCTCAGTTAACGAATGAGTGGTCCATAATGGCTCTACATTCCTCCTTACAAAGTAAACCATTATGCATCCCCTCTCTCTGCCTGGCTATAAACCTCCACCATGAAAGTGAATAAAGATAATCAGCCCTAGGAATCACAGGACAGCTGTGCATGGCATCTTTGCTGGTGCACTGTCATATGAAGGCACCAGCTGAACACACTGGCTTCCCAATTCCATGATCTCCCCAACACCAGGAACTTGCCTTCCATTCATCATCCAGCAGGCACGCCATGCACCTGGGAATACCTGGAGTGATTCAGCCTCTGGAATATAAACACTTCCACTCTGTTCCAGCCTTCCAACACCTTTGCTGCAATCTTGTTTGAATCTCCAGTCCATCATCACAAGCCACCAGCTCTCTTCCTTCCTCATCCCCCACCACCATCCGCCACTTCAGTCCTTCTCTTGCTAATCACTCAAATTCCACTGCCCAGTTGCCTTTTGTGATGCTCCCTGCTAGCAAAACTTCAATCATCAATAAGTTTGGTGATCCTACTTCCTGGCTCTGCATTGAACTGAAAATCTACATACCTATGTGCCAACACCCAATTCATGGTCTCCAAGCAGAGATGAGCGCAGACAAAGCCTGATAAGTCATCCCTTGGCACAAATTCTTCCATTCCTTTTGAAAGAAATATCCAACCTCATTGACCTCAGCTCCTCAAATATCATTCTCTGTAATACACTATAATTCTAAAATTTACAGGAGCTACATTCACTTGTCCCTTTTCAGCCCTTCTTGATGTCTCTGAAGTACTCGTTGGTATTGATCCTTCTCTCTTGAAATGCTCTTTGCTCCTGAATTCCCTGACCACACTTCTCTGAGTCTGTCTTACCAGTTTCTGGCTGTTATCTTGGTTTTCTTTTGGGGGTTCTTCCTGCTGTGACTTTCCTTTGGATGCTGGACTGGATCTTCCATCCTCACTGTGCACCAGAAGTGAGCACATGATTGTCACTTTTTAAAGAAGGTTGCATTGATCAAAAATAAGAACGTTTAAGAAATTCAAGATAGAAAAGTGATATATTAAATCCCAGGGGAAATATACAGCCTTAAGATCCAGGCTAGACTCTGTATAGGACAAAGAATGTCAAATAGAACATGGGCTTTTGCTTTTTTGGGTCTTACAGTTTTTGAGAAGGAGAGACATGAAGGTTGATTTCTAAACTCTTATCCTGGATTAGATGGAAACAAACTGTGGGTCACAAGTTGCTCAACCGACTTAAATATTCTTGCAGAACAATCTCATCCATGCCCGTGGTTGGACTACTATTTCCATACATAGGAGAAAGCCAAGTCAATCTTATTTATATCTGTGTTCCTAGTAATTCCTGGCACCTTAGATCAGGCCTTGCAAATATCAGGCACCTGACCTCCATACTTTCACTTTTAAAATTTCCTTATTGAGTACCTAATGTGTACCTGGTCTATAGAACTTGAAGGAAATCAAAATATTTTACCACAAAATATATTAATTTCATATATGCTGAGATGGCTGTCAGAGAGCCTGCAAGGAGAGTTGTTTTTGTGGAGGAGATTTGCATCTGTAGAAACTCTGTATTCATGCAATCAGGACTTCCCTCGTCCAGATCTAGGAAATATGAAATGAGAGTCCTACACCTTAAAGATCTGAAAGAAATGTTTACTGGCCAAGCATGTTGACTCATGCCTGTAATCCTAGCACCTTGGGAGGCCAAGGTGGGAGGATCACTTGAGCCCAGGAGTTCAAGACCAGCCTGGGCAACGTAGTGAGACCTTGTCTCTACAAAAAATAAAATTATTAGCTGGGTGTGGTGGCATGCACCTGCAGTCCCAGCTACTCAGGAGGCTAAAGTGGAAGGATTGCTTGAGCCCAGGAAGTCGAGGCTGCAGTCAGCCAAGATTGAGCCACTACCCTCCAGCCTGGGTGACAGAGCAAGATCCTGTCTCAAAACAAACAAACAAGCAAACAAACAAACCATTTGCCACTTATTTTATCGGAGGGCTGCCATGATGCAAGCTCCCATTCTTTTTGTAACCTCAATATGGTATACAAGCTTCGGTATCCCACAGAGTGTTACGTAACCACTCTGTGATGCTCCCTGTGTGCAGATTAATACAGTTTTTATGACTTTTCTCCAATTAATCTGCGTTTTGTGAGTTGATTTTTAGAGAAACTTCAGAGGGTGAAGGGGAAGTTTTCCCCGTGGCCCCTACAGATTCTAAAAGTAGATGTCTTCTACATACATTGAATCAGAAGACTTTTGTCCATGTAAATGAACCTATTTACAGAGGGGTTATTCATTGCATGCTACAGTCCATACTTTCACAATTATTGTAGTCCAAACCTCCTAGAAAGAGTCTGTTTTAAAATGAATAATCCATTACAACCATGTCTGATAATCTGGGCCCTGCTTAGAATTATGCTGCAAGTTTGAAGGGCTTAGACCAATACCTATGCTTCCCCATTCCCAGAGTTTTCTTGTGTTTCTAGAGGTTCTTGACACAATCCTGAGCTCTTATGAATGAGGCTCTCCAGTTTATTCTCCATCCCTCAA
This sequence comes from Colobus angolensis palliatus, assembly GCF_000951035.1. Taxonomy (NCBI): domain Eukaryota; kingdom Metazoa; phylum Chordata; class Mammalia; order Primates; family Cercopithecidae; genus Colobus; species Colobus angolensis. Next base: position 1,920,516 of record NW_012117866.1, on the reverse strand, counting down.
GACGAGTTGAGTGCATGGTCCTTGCTGCTACACTGAGTTGCACACGACTGACTAAATGTCAGGCATGGTAAACACGCATTCATTCTGTAACATCCCTCAAGCTCTTCGCATGAATTCACCACTTATTTCTCCTCCAGGTTGGTTCTCTGTGCCCAGAGGGTACAGTAGCAATGTCCAGGTCCTCCTGCAGGGCAGGCGGAGGGGAGGGAAAGAAATCAAACTGAGGGTTGCCCTGTCATGCTCAGTCAACAGGGGATGCCTCAAGTTACCAGTCCCGAGCAACTGAACAACAAATGCACAAAGACTTCTAGAACTCCATCTAAAGATAAAGACTCGCCATTCTTGTTTGAAAGAATCTCATAAAACCAGTTGATTCCACAGTTGATTCCAACTCTCAGCAGTGGAAGGGTGTTTTTTCATTTTTTTCCACAGGAAGGCTTTCTTTCTTTCTTTTTTTTTTAAGATGGAATCTCACTCTGTTGCCCAGGCTGGGGTACAGGGGCACAATATTGGCTCATGGCAATCTCCACCTCCCGGGTTCAAGTGATTCTCCCATCTCAGTCTCCCAAGTAGCTGGGATTACAAGCATGTGACGCCATGCCTGGCTAAGTTTTGTACTTTGATTAGAGACATGGTTTCGCCATGTTGGCCAGGCTGGTCTTGAACTGACAGCCTTAGGCGATCCACCTGGGATTACAGGCAGGGGCCACCACACCTGGCTAGGAATGTTTGAGTGGAAGCCAGATATTTGTTTTAGCATTCACCTTCTTGTTCTCTGCTTGAATGTTTCTTTGTAATAGTACAGAACTTGCTAGTCTAATCCTGAGCAAAGGCTGATTTATGATTCCTTCATGTGGTTCTATTAATAGCACAGGGCTCTGAGTGAACGCTGATTGCATGCAAATTCCACTTCACAGACGAGCTGTGATAGATATAATGGTGTAAGCTGTAGATAAGAAACCCCTGGTCAGAACTACAGCCGTCCTTCCATGTGACCCCCAACCATGAACAGGTTTATGAAAAATGTCAGTCTATTTCCAAAGGAAGAGAAACAGCCAGAAGGACACGCCTCCAAAATGCTTGTTGCATACTGGAGAACAATGAAATTTTACACGTTTGTTCCTCCCTGATGCCTGGGCTGCTTCAGAATTAACTGGAATTGAAAATCAGACTTTGCAATAGCACCATGATTGCCCACAGAATTCCACTGTGGGTGTGTCCTGCTGAAATGATGTGACTGCTATATCCAACATGCACAGCACCCCTGCTCTTCCTGCTTCCCAACTGTTCAAGCACTTTATCTGCACCTCCCTCAGGACATTCCCCACTTTCTGCCCTGAATTGTTATAGGATCTCCTGAAAGAATCTTAAATTTCTTAGTATCTTGTATGCCGAACATTCTCCCCTAAACCTGTAGTCTTATCATCATTGCACCCCACTCCCACCCTGCACTGCCAAAAAACATTTAAGCACACAGTTAGCATCCAGTCAACATGACTAATGAATGAACTAGATCTTTCCTGGAGACACGTTGTTGATTGTGCACTGACATGATGCACGCTTTCTTATTACATGGAAAGAAAAGAAAGAAAGTGGTGTAGATTTCAGGTTCTAGGTGGGACACCTGCATTTGAACACATGCTCATCCATTATGAATTCTGTAATCTGAGGTGGGTGTACCTAACCTGCAAGCCTCACTAGCCTTACCTGTGGAATGGGAATGATGAGAACATCACCTGCTGCACAGGGACCACTGGCAGCACAAAATGAGGTAAGATGCTGAGACTCAGAAACTGATATCCGCAAAGACTGCCTTTTGACATGCTAAACCGAAGAAGCCTCAAGTTTCTCTAACCTCCCCTTCATCCCACACACAGTTTCTCCCATAGAAGGTGAAGCTCTTTTATCTGCCTAAGATCCAGACCCCCGCAAGGAGAACTTTTTTTTCCCTTCCCCTCCCTGTAATTTCATTGTCTATTGCAGAAAAGAAGACCAAGATATGACTAACCCCGAGGAGATCCTTTTCCAAGTACGATCTCCAAGGATCATTTAAATTACAAGTTAATTTCTGTTCCTGTATCAATAATTCTCCCTAGCAATCATTTATTGCCCCTCAACAGAGCTCTTCTTCTCCCTGACCCGTATAACCTGTGTTACCAGGATCCAAGCCCCCATCCTATATAAAATATATAGGAAAGAAAAATATATGTATATATTTTTCTTTCCTGGAGTACAGTGGCATGATTTTAGCTCACTGCAACCTCCGCCTCCTGGGTTCAAGCGATTCTCCTGCCTCAGCCTCCCAAGTAGGTGGGATTACAGGCACGCACCACCATGCCCGGCTAATTTCTGTATTTTTAGTAGAGACGGGGTTTTATCATGTTGGCCAGGCTGGTCTCAAACTCCTGACCTCAGGTGATGTGTCTGCTTCAGCATCCCAAAGTGCTGGGATTACAGATGTGAGTCCCCAGGCCTGGCCCAAGCCCCCATCCTTTCTGTAACCTCAGGATGGTGTATAAGCTTCTGGACCCCATTGGGAGGTTGGGTCTTCATTACGAGGGCTCTTGTGTATGCACATTCAATAAATTAGTATGCCTTTTCCCCTATGAATCAATCTGCCTCATGCCAGTGATTTCCTGACAAGCTTTATGGGACCAAAAGCCTACGGCTCCCACAAATACATGTGCTATCAGGGCCCAGCATGGGGCCAGCTCTCAATGTTAGTCACTCTGATGATTAAAATCGTGTTGACCACCCCATGAATTCTCACAGAAGAATCATATCTCCTGGATTTCAACTGCCCTTGCGTAGTTGTACTGAGAGGCCCCTTCTGTAGCTCTCACAACATCTGTATGAAGTCAGTCTTTCTCTAGTTACGGTAACAATGAGACACAGCACTCACTCAGCTAAGGATAAGGCAGAAAGTCACAATCATGGGCAGTAGAATTGGCGTACAGTTACATAATAAAGGCTCTTGGTTATTGAATTTGCCTTTCCAGGCTTAAAGAAACCTGCGGGGGACAAAGTGATGATCCATAGAATTACACAGCCATCAAACATGTAGAGAGAACATGCTCTGAGTGACTGAGATGCGCCCTTACTAGTTAACTGCTTCCATCTCAGTTTTCCTTTGTGCAGGCAGTGTTTCTTCTTAAGCAAATATCCCCCTTTTATTTTATTACATAATTATTCAGAATGCAATAGTCCCCTCCTGTGCAATAAGGAAAAGCCCTTCTTGGAAAGAAGAAATATTCTTTAGAACACTTACATGTATCAGATTTAAAAAACAAAAACTTTCTTAAAAATTCATGGAATGCTTAGGGGAAGGATTTTATCTTTTGGCCAAAAACAAACAAACAAAAAAACAAACAAAAAACCCACAATCCTCTATAAATCAGGGGCTGAGGCAGGTCTCGAAGATTGAAAATACTCTCCAAATACTTTAGAGAGAACTAGTAGTGATACAACACTGGAAGTTAAACTTTCTAATGAGTCAGGCATGTATGCCATGCTAATTAAATAAAATGTAATCAACAGGTGTGATGAGATCAGTGTGAGGTTGCTTGATAGCCAACAGAAGTCTTAGAGTTGCATAAGCAGCCTGACACATTAAAATAGAACACTCATTAAAGAGAGAAAACATTCTACTGATTTACACCACTAAGACTGAAAACTATAAATTGATTTATGTGCAACATTTTAGAAAGGAAAACAATAAAAGAATGCAGGCTTGTATTGGTATATGTACGAGCCGTAAGCATAAGGTACTCTTCTTATAAATCTTGTTAGAGAGAATGTTCTGGTTTTGTTTTTCCTAGTTAGTATTACAAATGATACTCACTCTCATTACTTTATAGAATCACAGACTATTAGAGAAGAAAGAACCTCAGAACTTGCCTAATTTGAATCCTCCTATCAAGATGACAGAGCAGAGGCCTGAAGATATAAAACATCTCCCAAGTTCACAGAAATAATTAAAGAAACACCTAGAAGCTGGAAGAAGAGTCCAGTCTTGTTTCTTAAGAAGGTGCTCCTTCCATGATTTAAAACAAAACAGAACAAAATTTGTTCTGACAATCACCATAGTAGGTGACCACCACCGCCATCAATTTGCTGCTTTAAACAAACAAACAAACAAACAAACATAACTGGGAAGCAACCTTCATGCATTTCCAAAACATCTGGATCCAAAGGTTAGAAACTACCGAGTTAGTTCACCAAAATAAATGGAGAGAAGAATGAGAGAAAAAGTAAAAGGGAACAAACATATGAAAATCTTCAGCAACCTGAGTGAGTACTGGAATATGGACAAAATGGTCTCTTCTGTCACTCTGATACCATCCAGATGGGCCCAGCAATGTAAAAGTAAGAGGCAATGCTGCTAGAAAAGACTTGAAATTGTGAGAAGTTCCGAATGGACTGGAATGCTGATTTTTCATTCCTTTGTGTAACTCACACACTAAGGCCTTCCCTACCTCATTGAGCACGAGGTTGCATGCTAGCCAACTCCTTAGCTGTGTACAGCTAAGAGACCCCAGGTGTAATCCCCCATCCTGGGACCTCTGAGCTCTGCAAGAGAAAATAAAAGCATAGGGATGATGATGTCCTGTAGATATGGAAGACATGCATTTTAACTTAAACAAAGCTTCAGTAAGGAAGTCTTCCCAATGTCAGTGAAAAATGCCACATTTCTCAGAAATAGGGTTATTTGCTCAGGAAGGGAGAGAAGGAGTTTGGAGAACAAGGAAAGCTTTGCTGTCCTTAGATGCAGCAAGAAGAACACAAGGACCTCGTCACTGTTGCCCTGAGAGCCTCGCCAAGTGTGTAGCCAGCTGCAGGTATTCTCGATCCAAAATCCATCACACATCTAACTGCTAATGACAAGGCATTGTTCATATTTCATTGTTGATAGAATAAGGGATAATAAGGACTAAAGTTTTGCCTCCTTTCCTCCATGAATCTCTTCCATCTGCAGCCCACAGACTAGACTTCCCCTGAAATGTATCCACTGGCAACTGCAGACATGCACAAGAGGGTAAAGATATATATATTTTTTAAGAGACAAGGTCTCACTCTGTCACCCAGGCTGGAGTGCAGTGGTGCGATCATAGTTCAGTGCAGCCTCAACCTCCTGGGCTCAAGATCTCCTCCCACCTCAGCCTCCCAATTAGCTGGGACCACAGGCGTGTACCACCACACCCAGCTGATTTTTTTTATTTTTATTTTTTGTAGAGATGGGATCTCCCTATGTTGCCCGGACTGGTGAAGGTGCTTTTTGTATTCTATTTACCTTTCAGAATCAATGCATTTTTGGTTACTTTCAAAAAACCCCATACATTTGCTGTCTCTAAAGGCATCAGGAACATAGATGGAAATACACAGGAAGGAAAACACAAGGAGGCAAAGACTTATCAGTTTTCTAAGAATTCACTGAGGAGAAACGTACCCACACTCCAGTCCATTTCCTCAACAGCATCCCCGTAGACTCCGTGTTTACTTTTGCCGGCAAAGTCCTTGCTGGAGAAAAGGGCCGTGTGCACGTGGAGGTAGGACAAGACAAGCAGGAACGGAGTCTCAGTGTTCCTGCAAAAAAAAAGGGGAGAAAGAAAAGACCACAGATAATGTAAGTATGTCTGCCACCATTCTGATTAGGATCCACCTATTATCACAGCAGGCGATTTGAAAACTCACAAAATACTACAAGTTAATTGCCTAATATGGTATCTTCCGTCAGAGAAAGGTAAGTCTCTGTTGTGTCTCTATGAAGTGACTTATTGTTACCCTCTATGGATCAGTGCATGAAGAATTATGTTATTGAGACTTCCTCCAAAGACCCGACTCAGGAAGAGATTTAATAGAAAATTGCCTGTATTTGTTTTTTGTTTAATTCTGTTCTTCCTTCTCTACATGGTGATTAATATGAATTCAAGCACCTTGAAAATAGTATTTCTTTGGGAAAAAATTTTATACACAAATACACATACACACACTACTAGAAAGACTATCTTTTAAAAATTGTAATTGATATATGCAAACAATTATACAAATATATATACAAATTTTGTATATATATGTATCATTTGATATATACAAATAATTCTTGTGTAGACTTGTTGGGGACAATGCAATAATATATGTTTACCATGTGGAATGATTAAATACAGCTAATCAAAATATTCATTTTCTCATATAGTTATTTATTTGAGGTGAGAACATTTAAAATCTCTCTCAGCAATTTTGAAATATACAATACATTGACTATTTTTATGCTTTGGGGAAGAGGGATTCTAGTCTGTATGGCTCGCCTCAGGGGAGACTGAGAGACGATTCTTTGCCGGCCATTTCCTCTTTGTCTTCAGTATTCTCTAGTTGCCCTGTTGGGGCTCAGAAAAGGGAACCCTAAAACAATATTGTTAAGCATCTGCTACAGGCCAGGCATAGTTCTAGCGTATGGAGATTATTATTTTATTATTATTTTATATTTGAGATAGAGTCTTGCTGTGTTGCTCAAGCTAGAGTGCGGTGGCATGATCTCGGCTCACTGCAAACTCCACCTCCTGCGTTCAAGCGATTCTGTCTCAGCCTCTGGAGTAGCTGGCATTAAAGGTGTACACCACCATGCCTGGCTAATTTCTGTAATTTTTTTAGTAGAGATGGGGTTTCACCGTGTCGGTCAGGCTGGTTTTAAACTCCTGACCTCAGGTGATCCTCCTGCCTCAGCCTCCCAAAGTGCTGGGATTACAGGTATGAGCCACTGCACCCAGCCTGGAGATTCAATTTTTTTAGCAAATGCTAATAAAGCATGTGTTCCATGACACCAGAGTCTTTTATGCACTCTCTTCTCCCACCAGATCACCAGGCAGGACATGTCATTTATATCATGGTGTTCCTGACACCTGCAAAGTGATTGGCAGGTGGCATAAATTCAGCAAATCTGTTATTGGATGAAATATTACATCTGCTTTCTAAGCATTGGCAGCCCCGCCCAGCAGTCAAGTAAATGACAGGGCCTTGGGAATGCAATGTGAATTGCATTGTGAATGGTTTATGTTGCATATGGTTTAGACTTCTGCCTAAGTCTCTTGTTACTTAGAAGGGATGTGGTTTATGTAACGGTTGCTCTAGAGCAAGGATTCCTCTGCTGAACTTGTGGCCTAAATCTCTTGTTACTTTGAAGGAATGTGGTTTATGTAACAGTTGCTCTAGAACAGAGATTCCTCTGCAGAACTTCTGTCCTCAGTGTTTTGTTACTTTGACGGGACATGGTATATGTAACAGTTGCTCTAGAGCAGGGACTACGCTGCAGAACTTCTCTCCTAAGTCTCTTCTTACTTTTACCGGCTCATCTCCTATGGTCCACATCTTTACCAGCCAGTAAAAGTTCAGAAGACTATATACATATATATATGTAGTTAAATTAATTTTTCTTCTATGCATTTCTGGCTTCCTTAACTTCTCATGATAGCCAAAAACATTCCAAATTTTGGACTGGGTGTCACAAATACTAATAAGTTTTCCTGGAAACAATAAACAGACGTATGCTTTTCTAAATGCATTTGTATTTTGCTAATGTTAGTATACCTTGGGCTCCTCGAACTGCTCACACCTATGGCTGTAACACTTCATTTTTAAGGTCAGTTCTTACATTTATTAACCCCTACTCCTTTGAAAGAGAAAATCAGCACAAAACAGCACACTTTGGGTTAGAGCTAAGCCAGGCATCTCCAGTTATCTGAAAATAGGCAGATCAAATCTAACAAGTTATTGGTAATCATTAGTACCATGTTTTATTATTCCAGCACTTGGTGGCAAATTTTTTTTACAATAATATGAAACAAGGAAATGCTGTTAATATCTCACAGGAATACGAGCAACTGTTACATAAACCACATTCCTTCAAAGTAACAAGAGATTCAGAACAGAAGTTCTGCAGAGGAATCCTTGCTCTAGAGTAACCATTACATAAACCACATCCCTTCTAAGTAACAAGAGACTTAGGCAGAAGTCTAAACCATATGCAACATAAACCATTCACAATGCATGTCTCACAGGAACTGGAATAAGAAGGCATGCAATGAGAGCCCACTGGACCTGGTCTATAACATTCACTGTTACGTCTCAGAAAGAAAAGAGGACATACTACTGCTTAGATGGAAGCACTGGAATTGTCATCCTAGCTGATGACTTACATATGAGCATCTCTACCAAGCCACGTGTTTGGCTCCTTCTAAGAGAAGATGCCCTTGAACGGAGCCACAGTATGTTAGAGAGCTTGGCCACACAGGGCAGACTGTGAAGCCTCCATTCTACTTATTATGGGGAAAGTTTATTCACACCTGGGCAAATTGCACCTCCTTCCCCAGAAGCAGATTGTGTTCCCCTAAACTGGCTTAGATTCCTCAAAACGAACATGAAATTACAGTCTTTGTGTTCCTAAATAGAGAGTTACATTATGTATGAGAACAATCTCACTGCAATTTCACTCTCATCTGTTCTCCCATTTATTTTTAGATTTAAAGTTAAGGAAAATAGATAAGAAAGCTTAAAAAGTCAATCTCCCAAGCACGGTACATGGTCATACAGGATGTGAGTGACAGAATTTGCTGAGAACAAAGAGCTATTGCATGGATTGAAATGCCCAGCACTGGGCTCCAGTCCAGTTTCGACTTGGATTCTCCAATTTTGGATAGCAGTCCTCTTGTTCAAAAGTTAAAAAAAAAAAAAGAAGAAGAAGAAGAAGAAAGAGACATCCATCAACATGATTGGCAGGATCATAAAATTGTGCCATATTAAAATGTGAGGTGGAAATAAGGAAATAAATGATAAGGATGACACAACTGGCAAATAAGAGAGCCTGAAATAAAAGCTGGTTCATGAGGACTGAAAGAACAGTTGAGTCAAAGATCTGAGCTTCAGGGTTCAATCAAGGCTACAGAATGTGACCTTTGTCTTGGAATGCAGGGGAATCCTCCTTAGAAGGGGAGAAGGGAATCAATGTGTTTATTATCAAAATTCACATATTTATGGAACTCGTTTTCTATCATCTCTCTATAAAGCAGTGGTTTTTCATCCTATAGGGGTGACATCAGCGATACCAGCATCTTTTTGTATACTCTGTGCATCGAGTAGAGTTGATTAGATTTGACATACAAAAACAAACCCAGAAAACAGAGAAAAGCATACTTGGCTTGTAAAAACACTGTTCCAAGATTTACCATCCAGGAACAGAAGTGAAATCAACGGTGCATGGGAATGTTGGCTAGCCAGACATAAATCACTGACTTCCCTGCACACACCTGAGGTGTAACTGACAGCCTGTGCCCAGGTGAAGGAATTCTTGCTTTGTGATATTCTTTGAGAGACCAGGAAAGACCATTTGCTTCACACCCAGGCTCAGGAAGGAGATCTGGGTCTCCCTTCCTCTCTATGACCTTGAAAGCTGAATGACACATCAGCAAGTTGGTGGAAGAAAGATTTCTCAATAACAGCTTAACTCCTTTTTTATTAGCTGGAGTACTTCAGTAAACAACTCTTTTGAAAATTTATTGCCACTGTCTTGCACACTGTGCGAAAAGATAGAACTTTCAGCTGCTACATGCCTGCACTCCATTTGTTAAAAATACAGAAGGCAGCCCTGAGCCTTTCCAGCAACATGTAATCATTCCGATCTCAGAATCAAAAGATTTACATTCTATAGAGGCAGGAGTGAAAATTCAGGCAAGAAGATGGTTAAGGCATTTTTTTCTGTCTGTCATAAAGTATACTTTTGATGGTCTTTAGATTAATAATCTTCATCTGAGTGTCCGACCTTCATTATTGTAGTATTGTTCCAACTGCAGTGGGCATAGGGAATAACGGGAATGCAAATAGGGATGTCAGTGAATTCCTTCTGGATACCTTCTGCTGCTGGTAATTAGAGTATGGCATAAACCAGATAGCGGTATCAACAGTCGCCGCCCCCCCGCCACCCCCACGAATTTCACGTGACCACCTCTGCGTGCAGCAGGTGGATTTATACATCCAGCTGTTCATGTCTTCTATCTATGAGTTTTGCAGTTATTAAGCAAATGTTCTGCTGACACATGATACCAGGCACTAGAAATATAAAGAGAGACTGGAACGGACCCTGCCATCAGCAACCCACAGTTCAGACAAGAGCATCGATGGTTAGTCCGAGCTGTCTTAAGTACCCTTACCCAGTGCTGCAGAGAATGAATTCAGAGAAGGAGAACTTATCTCAACCTGGCAGGGGTCAGAATTTGCTCCCAGAAAGAGGTAGCTTTCAATGGTTCACATATCATGACAGCGTTTGTGAATGTTTTCCATAAACATGTAGGCTTTTGAGCTATTCACAGGTATGATATTCAGAGATACCGAAATATACGGCTGGAGAGGCATTTCCAGGGTCAGGTCTAAGTATTCTTTATCTATGCCCCAGTCAGTTGGGAATGCCATGGACCCACTAGATCTAGTATGGCAAAAGACGAACATCCCTCGGTACCTGTATTGTTACAATATGCTCAGCCTGAAACCAGAGGTTCATCCGAAAAAGAAGCCCTCCCCTCCTTTTTTTTTTTTTTTCAGAGACAGGGTCTTGCTCTGTTGTGCAGGCTGGAGTGCAGTGGTGCAATCATCGCTCACTGCAGCCTACAACTCCGGGGCTTAAGAGATTCTCCCACCTCAGCTTCCTGAGTAGCTGGGATGACAGGTGTGCATGACTATGCTGAGCTAATACTTCCTTATTTTTTGTAGAGACAGGGTCTCAGTATATTGCCCAGGCTGGTCGTGAACTCCTGGCATCAAGCAATCTTCTCACCTCAGTCCTCAAGTAGCTGGGACTACAGGCACACACCACCATGCCCGGATAATATTACTTTATTTTTTGTAGACACAGGGTCTTGCTGTATCGCCCAGGCTGGTCTTGAACCCCTGAGCTCAAGTGATCCTCCCACCTAGACTTCCCAAAGTGCTAGGATTACAGGCATGAGCCACTGTGCCCATTGCCCTCATTTTAAAATACATATCCCATAGGCCCACAAAAGTTAGAAACAAATCATGTGTTATCTACAGTTACTGAATAATGTGACTCTTTGATAATTCTTTAATTATCAAAAATTATCAAAAAATTTTCCATTTTTGAATGAGCATCTGTGTGTGTCCCTCTGTATTGCCCCTAATGTTTAATCTGATTTACTTTTCTTACCATGAATTAAAATCAATATCACCCCATTCCTTTCTGGCTTACACTATTATCGAAACTAATGAAACCTCCTAAAGATCCTTTTATTCAAAAGACACTTTGAGCCAAATCACAGGTATTCATCACAGCCACTTACACTGGGGTAAAGCTGGAAATGGGAGAGGATAGGCTGGAGGCACCCAATAAATGCATTTCGCGATTGTGACTGTGCCAAATGGTGATAGCAGTACATAGACCAGGACTAAAGGTCGTATCTTCTTCCAATAATATATTTATCAGCTGTCATAGATTTTAGGGAATTATGTTTACACAAGCAATGCTTGTAGAAAGGAGTATTTATTTATCATTAAAGTATAGACCATAGGAAATGGTAGGAGAGATTCTTCCCCATGGCTCGCCACTAAAAGTATAATCTTTTCACGTAGGTGTTTCCCCCTACCCCTTGATTACTGACACTTTCCATCATGCTGATGTTTTGGTGTTTTTTCTGTGGAGAGCTGTCAGGGAGCAGGGCTTATTGTTGTCAGAACAGGAGACTTACCACTCCGGGAAGTCAGAGATTAAAAAAGAACTCTACATAACTTCCAAATTTTTGATTTGTTATCCATAAATCCTTTGCTAAAAAAATTCATTTATAAAGAACAAGAGTTATCCTACATTGAGCTGGACTAAAACTTACTAGCTTTTATTGAAATTCTAATTATAATATCTCAAAATATACATACATATATTTAATATATTGAAACAACTTAATAAACTTCAGCCTCGAGAACCTTATACGAATGGCAAATTCCAGATAAATCTATAAACCCCATAAATGTATAACATACTATACAGATTATGTGGGTGTGTAAAAAGTCATTGCCATTCTTGGAAATTTACTGTTCGAAGTGAGCATATATATATCTTCGGAGAAAAACACAAAGCGATTTACCTAAACTTAAATATTTTTCCTAGCAAGGAAGCACTGCTTCAACGAATTCAGAGAAGAGGTCAACATATCTGTTTTTTCACAAAGCAGAGTGACCAACATCCATCTGTTTCTATTGAAGACATAAAACATGAATCTCATTCTACCTACCAGCATGACACCTTTTTAAAAATTAGCCTTGACTTGAACTAAAGAAAAAAGCTGTTTGTGAATAAAATTAACTTGCTACATTCTCCCACCATCCTTACCCTTTCTTTTCTTTTCAGAGCATCCAGATACTTCACGATTACCATAGTAATGGTAACACTACTGATACTGAAACTTATCTATAAGAATTACAGAGATGCATTCTCCTTTCTTGAGTATTGCACCTAGACTCTTCCATCTGGAGAAAGGTGTCAAGACACCCATATAACACTGTAATCTTCTTCCAGCTAATCCTCACTCGGACTAATCTTCACTCAATAAGTCTAACGCACTGGAATAGATGGAAATGATTCCCCCAACTGTTTATGAAGCATTCCAACATTCAAAAGGTTGCTTTAGCTCTGTTTAAATTCAGCCTCTACTCTTTATTACCTGTGGAGCTTTGTTCATCCAAACGATTTCAGTTTCAAAGTTTCTCCACGGTAAGACATCTCTTTACCGACCTCATGAGGTTGTTATGTGGTGTGAAGGAAGCAACGGGTGTGGAAGGTGCACAAAATAATGTGTGTATCCACAGCACCTGACGTATAATTGGCAACCACTCCACAGTGTCTATGACACTTGAACATGTCCCATTCTGTGTTACCATTTCTGCTGTACACCTAAGTTGGATCTGTTTTGCATTGCAATGAAGACAGGGATGGCAAATCCCAAAGCTGTGATAATGGGATGACCCTACAGGGCACGTACAGAGAGCTGGGTATCTCTAAGAAATTTATAGTTCACTCCTTTATGCAAGAATAACAAGGATTTCTGGCTAATTAAAGTGTATTCAGGATGACCCATCTCCTGAATTACTGTACAGCGTATAACATATGGTGAGCTAATTATTCAGCTCTCTAATAATAGAAGCATCTCCCCCAGATAAATTTATCCCTGAATGAGTCAATTAGGGTGAGGGATTGTGGAGTGGATGGTTATATATTCTAAATCATCGCTCTCCTCAACTTGAAAATATGTGCTTGGAATCCCAGGCTACAAACTGGGTTTGACTAAGTGGACCTCATTTGCAAGAATCAGAAGCCAATGAAGCATCTTTGCCTTATGCCTCCTTGTCATTCATACCCTAATATTGCAAGCTAGCATCTCAGGAGCAAACCCTTGGGTATAAATCATATCAGTAACACAGTGTACAGAAAGCCTATAAATTTTAGAAGTAGGAGTTTTAAATCATTTTCCTCACCACCTTTGACAGATGAACTGAGAAGCAGCTGTGTACAAAAATATATATATATACATACATATATATATTTATGTATGTTAAAATATCGAAACAAGGCACCAGCTGCAACTGGAAATTTTTAAATTCAAAAGTATTTGGGTAATTTCCACTAATACTACCATTGCTTTGATCAGGCATTCCTTTTTCGGCTGCTGAAAAATATACCTCCATTTCTCACAAAGGTGGTAAGACCTGCCTAAATTGCTCACGATATTCTGGATAATGAAATAACACATATAAATGTGTCTTCAGACATTGAAGGAATGTTTTATGAACATGGTGGTGTCACCAATGTTAGGATTCTTTGGTAGCATATCAAGGCCATTCTCTCAAGACTCTTGGATATCATATTTTGTGAATCAGATAACTAATCTAACGCAGACAGACAGCTCTACCCAAGGATGATTGTAACAATGTGCTTTAAATCTTTTATCTTCAGATAATGTATGTAAGAAGTTTTTTGTGAATGGCATGACAGTGTACAAAATGCTAGCATTTTCACTAATATTAACTATGCAGTGAGTGCTCCAATGTGGACAATAGCCATCTACACTAGAATCACCTATTTTGAAGAAAAAACCCTTTTGTTATAATTCAATAACCATCACCTCCAACTGTGGTGCTGCTAGAACATCTTAAATCTCTAGTTCTGAAAGAAAATCTCAGCTCTCTAATAATAATTAGAGATAATCAAGATAAACTTGTCAGGCTTCAATATCCTCATGATCATCAAATTTGTTTTGGTTGCCTCTCAAAATTATATACTGAGGAAGCCATTAAAATGCCTTGTAATCATATGAATATTTATATACCTAATAGATTAAATAATTTCTGCCAAAATACATGTCATACAAGGTGATTCACCCTGGAAGCCGAGTGTCATTTCTGACTATCCATTGTCTAATGGACACTATATTAATCTCCACCCTGTCTAGTTTTGAGAGATTTGTGGTAGATGAAGACTGATAGAAGGATGTCCAGCTTTCCCAGAAAATTTGACAAACAGCACAATGTTGTTTTCTGCCTTAAATAGACCGGCCCAAGAGTGCTGCGCCACCTTGGAATGGCTATGCTCCTGTTTATCAAATACAGTAAAGCTAGCACACTAGGTAAGAGCATGGTCAATCATGTAGACTGTGACCCACTGATACATCATGAATTTAATTTAGTTCCCGAACCAGATTATTACAAAAAAACAAAACAAAACAAAACAACAACAACAACAGAAAACAGAATAAAATGGGGTGGAAAATATCAGGGCAATCACCTTAGTAAGAGAAAGATCATTTCTTAAGCTTTTTTTTTCAATCACGTATCTGTGTGCATCTTACTAGATGATGATATAACTGAATGATGTATCTTATAAAGTTCCAAAGCTTTTACATGAGATCACCTGTCAGCATCACCTTCTAGAAAAATCTAGGTGACAAATAACTGCAGTGTTTCTGCACAGTAGCCAAAGCTCATACACATATACAAAACCCAGTGTTTCCCAGAGTGCCCTATGAAACACCCAGTTTAGAATGTCTTGAGAAGCTTATTAAAATGCTGATGCAAAGTCTCGCTTCGGAACTACTCTGTGACAGTCCCCAGAGTTCATCTTGGCCATCTTCAGCTGCAATAAGCACCTCTGGGGTTTTCCTTATGCAAAGTCTGAGGTATCGCTTGTCTACCCCTGTAGTACTGGACTCTCCCTTTTCCCTTCTTTGTCTACCTGCAGGAAGTCATAGTGATCCTGTATTATATGCCACCATACGCTAGCCTAGCAAAGGTCACCTACAATGCATAGTTCTGAACCAAGTGCCATGCCCAGGAGGCAGGTGGCCAGCCCTACAATGTCTGCTTCTGGCTGTGTGGGTTGACCATGGGCATGATAACTCCGCAGTATCTCTGTACAAATAATATTTGAAATGAATGTTCAGGAGTGTGACTGACAGTGTGAAGTCTTCCTTCCTCTCTTAGGAATTGCATGACATCCTTCACCATGCCATTTTGCTGTGAGCAGAATCCGATAGGTTTCTGCAGTCTCTGGTGCCTGTGTAAGACAGGCTGTCAACATGGGCATGACATGATGGAGCTATGGCTACCCACAGACCCCAACGTTTACCCAGGACAGGCACCCAGACTACACGCATATTGCCCAAGAACGACTCACGACCCCTCCAGCATGTGCCCGTCAGCCCAAACCTGTGAAAATCATGACAAATAGCCCACCTCGTACCTGAATTCTGACAGACCTATAAATAGTTGCTTAAAGGACTTTTAGTGGCTATTATCCATCCCTGGGCAGAAAATTCTTTATTCTTTACATTAATACTTGCTGCTGCTGTACGTGTATATCTCCTATAGCTTCCCTTGGAAATCAATTTCAATAATTTATCTATTTATAAGTTAAATACATATGTGTGTAAAGCACACACACACATATATATACACAAACACACACATGTATTTACACATATATATACAGACACATATGCACACACAACACCAAACTATAGATTTTCTTTACTCTATTTTTCTCTGATGAAAATATTCAAATACCAACAAACAGTATACTTCACATCAATGCTTCAAGTACAGACATGCATCATATAGTGACAGGGATATGTTCTGAGAAATGTATCATTAAGCAATTTCATCATTCTGCAAACATCGTACAGTGCACTTACACAAGCCTAGATGGTACAGCCCACTACACACCCAGGCTATATGGTAGAGTCTATTGCTCCTAGGCTACAAACCTGCACAGCATGTGACTGTACTGAGTACTGCAGGCAACTGCAATGCAATGGCAAGTATTTGTGTATCTAGATATATGTACACATAGAAAAGGTACAGGAAAAAATGCAGTATAAAAGATACAAACGTGGCTGTGTGTGGTGGCTCAAGCCTGTAATCCCAGCACTTTGGGAGGCCGAGGCAGGTGGATCATTCGGGGTCAGGAGTTCGAGACCAACCTGACCAACACGGTGAAACCCCGTCTCTACTGAAAATACAAAAATTAGCTGGGCGTGGTAGTGGGCACCTGTAATCCCAGCTACTTCAGAGGCTGAGGCAGAGAATCACTTAAGCCCGGGAAGGGGAGATTGCAGTGAGCCGAGATCACACTACTGCACTCCAGACTGGGCAACAGAGTGAGACTCTGTCTCAAAAAACAAAAAAGATGCAAACATACAGCTGCATAAGGCAGCTCCATTATAATTTCATGGGACCTCTGTCATATACATGGTCCATTGTTGACCAAAATGTTATTATGTGGTACATGTCTGCAATCCAAATTTTATCATAAATTAGCCCCTTTCATTTACACTTATCTATAACCTTGGGCAAATTCCTTCAACTTCCACTCACATAGCTGTAACATCAAATAATTCTTTTTTAAAATTCCAAGGCTAGTGTTGATTTTTCTCCTGGTGTGCCTACCTTTTTTACTTACGAATGTCTGTTAAATATTAATTTGCCTAGAGTCTGCACTAAGTAGGTGTTTGCTCACATGTTCTTTTATTCTTTTGTTGTAGAGTCTGCCCTTTCTCTCCAGCTGTTCATGAGGTTTCCATGGGGCTTTACTAAATGTCAGTAATTTCCAAACGCAGTCCTCTGTTCCAGGTTAACCCAAGCACTGCAACTTTTATCCCTCTGACATACTTAGCTTCTCATAAAATTTCATCTGAAATATTCCTCAGCTTTAAAACAAATTTGAAAATCACTGCTTGCAGTAGGAAAATCACTGCTATATGTTCAGTAAGGCCATTTCATTTTCTTCTTCCTGAAGACATGGGGAGACTACCTCTTAGCCCCATGTCAAGTCAAGGTGGAGATGTGGGGCCTGGTCTACATGCTGACACCTGGGTCAGTGAAGTAAGGAAAAGTCCTCAAGAGACCCTTCAACTCTTTTCTCCTGTGGATGCTATTGGGAAGGCCATCTACTGAGATTGACAGAACCACAAGATATTAGCAACCTGGATCCCTGAGTCTCCTCATGGAGCAAAGACTCCCTAGAGCATCACCCAACCAGCAATAGATTTCGCATGGGCAAGAAACAAATTTTCAAGTGTTAATCCACTGAGATTTTGTCAGTCTTCACTGACAAAAACAGACCCTGGCAGCAGAAGTGGGATGTTAACCAAAATAAAAACTTAAATTGTGTGGTGCTCCCTCAGCAGTTGGGCAGCCAGTACATAGCGTACTCTCTGGAACCAAGTCCCAGAGGCTGAAACTGAGAATACTTACAATGACCAACGACCAGTTTATATATTTCACAGTTAAATGACAATTTAGATTTTAATAAAATCTGTTGAAACTGAGAGTTGGTGTGAACTATAAGAACCAATCATTCTATTTTTGTCTCATTTTTAGAGGGAGGAAGTGATACTATCAATTGCAACTTTTGTGTAAGTCACTTCATAGTCTGTTCAGATACCCAAACCATATGTGGGTTTCTGTCAGAGTCGATGAAACACTTTTGTGATACCAGAGAGATATACTAAAATACACCCTATGATTTATCTATTGCATAATCTGTGATGTTGTGGGTAGCAGGACACTGTTGAACCTCCAGGTGAATGGGTTGCTCCTACGCTGTTTCATAACTGGAAGAAGAGAGTGAGGAGAACCACTGCTCATTTTCAAACTCCAGTAAAGCATCAACTCCATGTCCACAAGATCTGGACATAGGAACACAACATCTTCCACGTGAGGAAATGACAACATAATTTTCATAGAGTACATTACTTTTTACCTTTCTCACCAGCCCTAACTTATGAGCTTCCACATACCTTAACTATGTATTTTCTTCTTAGGCTGAGCCTATTTGCTTGTTTTAAAATTAAATCCCTAATACACTTTCCCTTCATCACGATAACTTCCTTTTCACTGTCATTCATTGTTCAATCCAGAGATTCATTTTACAATTTTGTGTCATGCAATTAATTGGATGACAAACCAATATT
>NW_012117866.1:1893002-1896367 GCF_000951035.1 Colobus angolensis palliatus | reverse complement strand
TGGTTGGGCCGCAACAGCTGACCCGCACCGATTGTCCGGCACTCACTAGTGAGATGACCCCAGTACCTCAGTTCAAAATGCAGAAATCACCCGTCTTCTGTGTCCTTCGCGCTGGGAGTTGGAGACTGCAGCTGTTCCTATTCGGCCATCTTGCTCCGCCCACCTCCTTTATAATTTTTAAATCACCGCCCAAACTCTCTTTTACATCTCCCATAGAGTTGAAGTCACCATAAAGACCAAACGTCTGATTTTCAGATGAACTTTCCATTTCTCTTTAAAGTCCTGTCCTCCACAGTTACAAGTGGAACAAAATACTGTTATTTGCTTGTTTTGAATAGCAAGTGCTCTTGACATAGGCTCTATATAATATCTGCTTAATTAGATCTACTTATGCTCTCTATATTATGTATTATAATATAGATAAATATTATACCTACCTATGTAACTCAGGAATGTTGTCTGCTCCGCTGTTAATGGTTACTCCACTTACAGACTGCAATCCCCAAAACGATAAACTCGATGTGACCCAACAGACCCAAAAGACATCACTCACTTCACCCAGTTTACTCACAGAGGTTTTGGTTCTGCTTTGTTTGCTCAGAGATTAACCCAAAATATTTTGGATCTTTCCACATTGTTTATATCACAAGGACAACCTCTAAACTAAACATAAGCCATTTTCTTGCCTCTCTTGATGGCCACATTTGAAGATTAAAGACCAGTGGGGCTGGGTACCTGGCTCACACCTGTAATCCCAAAACTTTGGGAGGCCGAGGTGGGTGGATCACCTGAGGTCAGGAGTTCAAAATGCAGACTGACCAAGTTGGTGAAACCCTGTCTCTACTAAAAATAGAAAAAAAAATTAGCCAGGCATGGTGGCAGGCACCTGCAATTGCAGCTACTCAGGAGGCTGAGGCAGGAAAATCACTTGAATCTGGGAGATGGAGGTTGCAGTGAGCAGAGATGACACCACTTGCACTCCAGCCTGGGCAACACAGCGAGACTCCATCTCAAAAAAAAAAAGGCCTGCAGGATATCTGACACCTCCTTTGTCATCAGCAGACATTATTTTGCTGTGGCCTTTCCCGCCCAGGGTGTGGGGAATGTTGGCAGACACTCTAAGGAGAGCACACTGCATTGAAATACCTTTCTAAGGCCATTAAACATGTGCTTTGGTGAGTGTTGGCTGAAGAAATGTGTTAGGCATGGAAGGGAAAATGTGGCTAGCATAATAATCCTGCTGGTTCTGGCCGGGTGCAGTGGCTCACGCCTGTAATCCCAGCACTTTGGGAGGCCGATGTGGGTGGATCACGAGGTCAGAAGATCGAGACCATCCTGGCTAACATGGTGAAACTTCGTCTCTACTAAAAATACAAAAAATTAGCCAGGCATGGTGGTGGGCACCTGTAGTTCCAGCTACTTGGCAGGCTGAGGCAGGAGAATGGCATGAACCCCGGGAAGGCAGAACTTGCAGTGAGCTGAGATTGTGCCACTGCACTCCAGCCTGGGCAACAGAGCAAGACTCTGTCTCAAAAAAAAAAAAAAACTCTGCTGGTTCTTCCACCTCCACGAGAAATAACCCAGAATGTTTTCTAACAGGCAGCATCAGAGGACAAGGCAATACCCACCGCTGTATGAACTGGGCCGCCTCCACCGTTAGCCTCTGGGTGAGATTGTCATAGGACATGGGCTGTTGAATGATCTCATAGTTCCTCATCATGAAGCAGTTCAGGGGCCGGAAGTAATGAAGGAAACCCAAGAAAAGGGTCAGGATTAGGGCTGCTAGGAAGAGAAGGCTGAAAAAAATGCCTAGAGGCACGCGGAGTAGCCCCAGACAATTGAGTGCAGCGAAGGTAAGGAGGGTGACCCCGATGATCTGCAGGGGGATGAAGACCAGCCTCTTGAAGGCCGTGGTGAAGACGCTGCCCTCTCCGGGCTTGCAGTCTCTCAGATTGGTCAAGGAGATCCCATAGAAATAATTGAAGCCGTGACGTAAAGGGTGGTGACAGAAGTCAGTCTTGCTGTGACAGCTCATCCCAAGGTGCCATTTCCCTGAGAAGACAAATGGGGGATCACTTCAGTCCCAATAAACACACTGATTCAAATCCAAGCTTCTGTTCCTACACACTGAAAAGGAGGCTCTGACTATTTCATGAAGCTAGCCTTCCCGCTCATAGGACCCTAGAGTTTTTCACTTTTTTTTCCACAAACGCTAAGGTATTACCTACTCACTCTACCAGAAAATAAGAACTAATTTAGCTATTCCAATAAAACAAAACAAAAAAACAAAATCTCAACCAGATAAAAATCCTCTACTCACTCTACCAAGAAATACGAACTAATTTAGTGATTTCAACAAAACAAAACAAAACAACCACCAAAAAAACCCCAATCAGATAAAAATCCAAAAAGAAAACTAGCTAACATCTTTAATAGACAGGAAACCACACTCTAGAGAAAAACACAAGTTTTTTTTTTTTTCTTTTTCCTGGTCAGATGCTTTTCTGAGATAGGCCCTTAAAATTAAAGTTTTAGAAGCAACTTAATTTTGTTCCTTGAATGTTAAAAGTGGAAATGAATCCTTACTTCAGAACCTACCCCTGAGGCATGAGGAAATCACACTCAGTAACTCAGCAATTATTTTAAGCACCTCTGAAAATTTCTTATAAAATGTTAATTAGATCACTAAATTAATGAGTGCCTCACAAAAGAAAAAAATGATAGTTTTTTAACAAGATTTTGGAAGAAAGAAAAGGGTCATTTTGCTCCTGTGAGATTTGCTAGGATTCATTTTATGGCCTGCTTAGATTCAAGCTCTTCATGTAAACAGGAAAGTTTCAATCCTATCTACAGGATAAAATCAGTGGGTGTGTCAACCAAGACAAATTCTGACATAATTTTATACTGGAAAGTAAAATGAAAATCTTTATCAATAGCATGGTGTGTACAGTTTTGTACATTCTCTCTATGTATATGTCTATCTTTCATTTGTTCCATCTATCATCTATTTCATCCATCCAATTGCCTCATTATCTATCTATCCATGCTATGTCATTTTTGTCTCCCTGCATCTATTTATCTATAACATCTATCTATTTATCTATCTACCTATCTATCTATCCATCCGTCATATCTATCATCATCTATTTCATGCATCCATCCATCCCATCTATCTCATCTTTGTCCCTCTCTGCATCTATCTATCTATCTATCTATCTATCTATCTATCTATCTATCTATCTATCTATCTATCATCTATCTATCTTATCTATCTATCTATTTTTCTACCAGTACCATACTGTTTTAATCATAGTAGTTTCTTGAATATATTTTAAAATCAAAAGTGTGATATCTCCAGCTTTGTT
>NW_012117866.1:1845360-1892952 GCF_000951035.1 Colobus angolensis palliatus | reverse complement strand
ATCTATCTATCTATCTATCTATCTATCTATCTATCTATCTATCTATCTATCATCTATCTATCTATCTATCTATCTATCTATCTATCATCTATCTATCTATCTATCTATCTATCTATCATCTATCTATCTTATCTATCTATCTATTTTTCTATCTATTTCTCTATCTATCTAGCTAGTTAGTTATCATCTATTCCATCCATCCATCCATCTATCCATCCATCCATCCATCCATCCATCCCATCTATCTCACCTTTGTCTCTCTCTCCATCTATCTATCTATCTAGCTAGCTATTTCTCTACCTATTATCTATCTATCCATCCGTTCATCAATGCTTTCTTCCATCTATCCATTCATCCATCCATTCATTCATCCATCTATCATTAGGTATCATCTAAGTATCTATTTATCTATACACACACACAACACACACAAACACACACAAACATACAACACACACACACACACATCTATACATTCAAGTAGTCCAGATAGGCTCACTGTGTTTTAGCCTATAATTGAAATTATTTTGTTCCCATTTAAAGTTGTGCAAAGTGTACCAGCAACGTCATCCCTAAGATAACTGTCATGATGTCCTCTCCCACCCTTTTGCTAACTTTGTCCAAGTCCTCCCTGCCGTTCCCATACCTATAGATGGTTCCCATCCCATAGATGCCCATACCTATCAGTGCTGTTGAATAACCTTGATCCTTCAGAAGCTTAGCAAAGGTAATCTCATTGGTGGGAAGTCCTCCCGAAGAGGCTGTGAAGAGGAAAACTCCAGTGCGGGACCAAGATGCCATTCCTGAACCAGGAAAAAAATCAACCCTTAGGAACCAGGAGATACCTGGAGGTGGGAGGCTGTCCCAAAGGAGACCACAGCCCCTGCGATGCAGATAGGAGGTTACCTGATCGGACAGGGTACCGGCCAGTCATGAAGGCTGCCCTGCTTGGTGTGCACAGGGGTGATGCTGCCAGGTGCTGAGTGAGTTTCACTCCCCCACTGGCCAACCGGTCGATATTGGGAGTCCTGGAACAAAAGAATCATAGCATTTGTGATCATTTTCACTTAATGTTCATGTGTTTATTTTTGAGACAGGATCTCACTCTGTCACCCAGGCTGGAGTACAGTTGCGCGATCTCGGCTCACTGCAACCTCTACCTTTCGTGTTCAAGCAATTCTCTCATCTCAGCCTTGTGAGTAGCTGGGACTACAGGCACGCACCACCACGCCTGGCTAATTTTTGTATTTTTTTGGTAAAGGCAGGGTTTCACCATGTTGGCCAGGCTGGTCTCAAACTCCTGACCCCAAGTGATCTGCCCACCTCGGCCTCCCAAAGTGCTGGGATTATAGGCGTGAGCCACTGTGGCCAGCTCTGTGATACTTTTCAAAATTAAACTGTCTGTGGCTCTTTATAGTGGGAAACTTCTCAATGAGCAAGGGCGAGTCTGGGGTTATGTGGGAGAGAGAGGCAGGGGAGGTGGTGAAGAAGTGATACAGAATCAAGACTCAAGCTGCAACAAAACCATGGAGATGTGTGAATGATGCAGGCAGGGCATCCCCAGAAGGTCCATTCATGCTACAGAGGGCTCTGAGCTCCTGGTCTCACTAACCCTGAATTAGAAGAGAGAAACCAAGTCTTCAAAATAGGATACTGCAGGGAGGGAAAGATGGGGTGAATGAGGATGAGGCTTCACTCTTCTCCCATCCACATCTCCCAAGTTACCTCTGTGTCACCAAAAGAGAAATCTCCATGGTCAATCTGACTCCCCTCTCTTCCCAACCACAGCCAAAGGGAATTCCACAACCAGCTTTAATGAGCCCCTGCCTAATTTCCACATGCCCTCAGGGACAGGGAATAATCAGACTCCATGTGCCTCAACCAGTGAGCATCAACAAATGGGATAATATGCTCCAGGGAAAAGGCACAAATACTACAGTGAAGAAACTAGATGCTGTGACTCCCAAATACCCTTTGTTGGCTTATATTTTTATGCTTAATAAAGTCTTATTTATGAGTTCACTTGTAGAGTGATACTTTTTGCAAGATAAGCCATCCTGATGCCTTTCTCTATGAATGAATTGGCTGATCATTTTGGGAAGTCATTTAGCAATTAATATCTTTTAGTTTTTGGACCATACCAAGCTAAATCCCACAAGATATATCCCATGTCCTCCACCAGGAATCCAGGTCCCTTCTTCCCTGCCTGGCTTATCATCTGCCATCTTTCAGTTCCAGGTACAGATGGAATTCTCATGGGCCTTCAGCACCCTTCCTTGTTTATGCAAGGGAATTGACCTATATTTGGAATAGTAGTCCATACTCCACCAGACCAGCAGCGTCCTCACTGTAAAGCAATGGCATGGCTAATTGTGCTCCCCTTCAAGATGGCTGCCTGTAAGGTGGGAGTATACATCTTGTTCATTGGTTCCATGGCTTCCCTAGACCAATGCCCTTACAGAGTAGTACTGCAATGATGCATAGTTTGAAGGGGGAAATAATTTCATTGCATCTGTAATGTCAAACTAGTGATCATTTATTAATTTAGTGAATGTGTTTAATTACAAATATTTCTATTTTGCTTTTTTCTTAAAGGGTAAGATGCTTAGAAGACAGAGACTGTTTTTGCATTTGAATTAAATCTCCTAGTATCTATATTGGCCTACAAAAAAAAAGTGACTATTTGGGGTGTGATATTACAAAATATAAAAATGAGAAACGTAATTCAGAAATAATGTGACTCTAATATAGAGACCAAGGCAGATTTAGGGTAGATATTGCCATGGATTCTTCCATGGGGCCTTATAGACATTTTTTCTTCTTTTGATAATTGGTAAAGATTTAACCTTAAAGACTTGATTTTAACTTTTTAATTAAGACATCTTGGTAAGAACAGTTATCTATTATCTTAATACATCTTAGGAATGTATAATATTAAAGAAATAGATAAAATGAAAAAGCTGAACAAAATCATGATGCTGATAAGAAAAACTAAATTAATAAGATCTATATCACAAATGTATAAAGTGATCTGTAAACATAAAAGTAGGCAAAAAGTGGGGCAGAAAACATACAAAGATAATTACAATTTTAAGAGGACACTTAAAGTGCTCTCTTAAAATTGCAGATCTTATCCTTGCATATGCTTTTTAAAAATTTAAGCAATGTCATAGGTCAATATACTCTTAAAAAAATAAAGAGCAACATTTGATGCAAAGTTTCAGATTGAAAGTGAGACACATTTGGCTATGTGTTGTGGGAAAGATTTTCCTTAATATAATAATCTATTTAATTTTTGTTTGGTCTGATATGTAATGATGAAATATACTTTCCAAGATTTCTCTTGTTAAAAAGAAGATGAAGAGTAAGAGAATGGCATGAAAAAAAATCAGTGTCCCATGGCACTTGGCAATGGGTCCATTCCTGGCTTCAGGTATTGTATTTAGTATTCACATATCCTACAAGAAAGTTCTGGTCCAGTGCAGTGGCTCATGCCTGTAATCCCAGCACTTTGGGAGGCTGAGGCGGGTGGATCACGAAGTCGGGAGTTTGAGACCAGCCTGGCCAACATAGTGAAACCCCACCTCTTCTAAAAATACAAAAAATTAGCCAGGCATGGTGGCATACACCTATAGTCCCACCTACTCGAGAGGCTGAGGCAGGAGAATGGCTTCAACCTAGGAGGCAGAGGTTGCAGTGATTGCCAAGATCGTGCCACTGCACTGCAGCCTGGGTGACAGTGTGAGACTCCTTCTCAAAAAAAAAAAAAAAAAAAAAAAAAAGGGAAAAAAGAAAAAAGAAAGTTCTGGTAGAAGCAAATAATCTCTTTTCTCATCCTCTCCTTTAATTTAGTTTGTATTGATCTTTCATGTGATGAAGCTCTCCACAGAACTATTTTTATGTCATCGTTTCCACATTATTAGGAAGAGAAAGTGAAATTCTAATGTCAATATTTTACTCCACAAGGCTTACTTTTCTTTTTAAACAAAGGGGTCTTTAAAATAGGCCTTATGTTAGGTTGACTTTATGCAAAGGGCTCAGAAACAAAACACCCACTTCTGGGAGGATGTTCAGACCCAAGGGTTGAAGGCCTCAAGTCTCATTTGATTGCATTGTTACCACTGTTTTGATAATTATTGGCAAGTTATGAGGTCCTGAAACATGACATCTCTCCTCATGATTGTCAGTTATGGTCTTAATGTTTGTGTCTCCCCCAAATTCAGATGTTGAAATGCTCACCCTCAATGAGATTTTGTTAGGAGGTGGGGTCTTTGGGAGGTGATGAGGTCATGAGGATGAAGCCCTGTAAATGGGATTTATGACCTTATAAAAGGGACCCAGAGAGCTCCCTCCCCCCTTCCACCATGTGAAGACACAGTGAGAAGGTTCTGTCTATGAACCAGGAAGCAGGTCCCCACCAGACACTGAATCTGCTATGCCATAATCTTGGGCTTCCAGCCTCCAGAACTATGAGCAATACATTTCTATTGTTTAGAAGCCACCCAGCCTATGGCATTTTGTCATGGCAGCCTTTACAGACTAAGACAGTCTGTACAGCTGATGACAAGGTAGGACCTGGGCTAGAAGAACGAGAGTTGGGCATGAGTGAGAGTGAGAGTAAGGCACTGATGAGCCAGGACAGAGTAGTACAGACTCATAACCAACCAGAATAAAGCCAGATGCCAAAAAGAGAAGACGAAATAGGTGAACAAAAGGGATGGAAATGTGAATGTGTGGAAAGCAGCATCATAGCCATCAGTAAAGAAGAAGTGTGATGCGCACCTTCTTAGTGATCTCCCTGAGCTCATCCAGCTCCCTGTTCATAGTCAAACAGATAAACTCACAACTGCCTTCATGACACCTACATCTCAGTGTATCTACGTAAAGCCAGGCATGGTTTGGAGGGTTTTGAACGTTTCTACATGTTCTGTGCTCTGTAGATCAACATTAACAATGCCAGGGACTGTTGCCTATGAATACAGCCATGTGTTTACTGAGGAGCTGCATTACCAACCTGAGAGTTTTGTTCCCATAGCACCCAGGATCTCCAATGCCGAGGTCGTCAGCCATCACCAGGATGATGTTTGGCCTTGATGCTGTGTGGCTCGCGGCTTCCCAGAGAAAGAACAGTAGGAGGAAAGGGATCTTCATCTTTCTGTAAAGGACAAGGACACAAAAAGGAACTGAAGGATGCCGGCTTGAGACAAGGTTTTGCTCTGTTGCCCAGGCTGGGGTGAGGTGGTACGATCTTAGCTCACTGCAACCTTGACGTCTTGGGTTCACGCAATCCTCCTGCCTCAGCTTCCCAAGTACTTGGGACTATAGGCATGTGTCACCATACTCAGCTAATTTTTGTGGTTTTTGTAGAGATAAGGTCTTGCTATGTTGCCCGGGCTGGTCTCGAACTTCTGGGCTCAAAGAATCCTCCTGCCTCACCCTTGTAAAGTGCTAAGATTACAGGCCTGAACCACTGTGCCTTTCTAAGGCACTGTAACTTTCTAAGGAAACAGAAACCTCTCAAAACTCAGTGTATGGGGTCAACAGCCTGGGGCAGCTCTTTGTGCTGGAAAATGTACAGAGGGAAGAGAATTCATCCATCATCCATGTCTGCCATCCCAACACTCTCACCTCACTGCATTTCATTCCTTGTGAGAATAACAGGTGAAGGAATCTTTGGGGAGGATGGCGGCTTGAACACACACACAATGTCTTGCTTGTATGCAGGTCTGTGTACGTGTTCCAGCAGCCTGCTTCCTTTGAGTTAGACCCCCTCTTGTCGAGAAGGATGTGGGCTTTCTACTTCATTTTGCTGTTTGCCTCTCTTCTCACTCTTGCGGTTATGCTGCCCCACCCTGCAACAGGTTCTCCATTTAGAACCAGAGCTTATGTTGGCAACAAATACGAGGAGGTTGCTCAACAGGTTTCCCAGCCAGAGAGAGGCCTGGCTTGGTTCCCTGGAAGGGAAGGTGGCAGGTAGGTGTGCAGTGTGGTAGCCTGAGGTCTTACTTACTCAGTATCAATGTCCTTCTAGTCTTCGCATGGGCAGTAGTAGGCAACACCTCTCCCAGCTCCTGGTTCACAGCCTTGAGCCAGGTTCTCACTCTCAAATACTTCCAGAACCAAGTCTCTGCGGCTCTGACCCTACCATCAGGAGACAGAACTCACTACTTTCTCTTTCTGTTTCTCATCTGCCTGGGGAGAAATTTTTATCCTTTATTTTCTCACCGGCCCGGGAAGAAATTTTATGACCTTTATTCTAGGTGGGGGGTCAGGGGTAGGTGTTAATCATATCAGTTCTCTGATTCTTAGTTTTCTTAACTGTAAAGTGAAAGAAATTGAACAATTTTTTTGTTCTATTAAGTAATTTTATTTTTATTTAAAAAAATTTGAGACAGGGTTCTGGCTCTGTTGTCCAGGTTGGAGTGCAATGGTGTGATTATAACTTACTGCGGCTTCCAACTCCTGGGCTCAAGCGATTCTCCCATCTCAGCCTCCTGAGCAGCTAGAACTAGACAGGTGTACACTGCCATGCCTGGGTAATTTTTTTTTATTTTTATTTTCTAGAGGCAAGGGTCTTACTATGTTACCCAAGTTGGTCTCGAACTTTTGGGTTCAAGTGATCCTCCCACATCAGTCTCCTGAGTAGCTGGGATGATGGTGAGGACCACCTGGCTGGCAATTTCTTTCTTTCCAATGTTTACTGAGGAGATAGGGTCTCACTATGTTGCCCAGGCTGGTCTCAAACTACTGGGCTCAAGTGATCCTCCTGCCTTGGCCTCTCAAAGCACTGGAATTATAGGCATGAGCCACCATACACTGCCTAATTTTATTTACTTTTAATTTTTAAAAATGTGTATAGATTTAGGGGGTACAGTGCAGATGTCTTACATGCATCTGGTGTAGTGGTGGAGTCTGGGCTTTTAGTGTACCTATCTGTTCTCTCCTGACACTGTACCCTCATTGCCGTGTATCTGGGAGCACTGACAGTCCAGTATGTGAACTGGCGTGTGAGCTTGAGCTCACTCTGCATCTGCTTTTGCCCTCACACCAGCCTTGGTGCAGGCAGACAGCTCCCCCAGAGTCACTGAGTACACTGGGCATTAAGGCCAGTGCACACGGTGTGGCAGAATCTCTTCCCTGGCTTTCCAGCAACACCTGTCAGAGTGAGCCATTTCCTCGCTCAGGAATGCGCTCCTCTTTGAACACACTCCCTGAGGTTACTATTGTGTCCCTCTTTCTTCCGAGTCTCTATTTGCTGGTTCTTCCCCATTCATGGACCTCAGAATCAGGATCACACCCCACATAATTACAGAGGCTGGATGGGAGATGGGAAATGGCCTGAGTTTAGCCATCGATATGGGGAGGGGGCTTTGCTGGCCGAGAGCTTGTACCCCTCCTAAAGGATGTCACCCTTGTAGCAGCTTCCAATTTTTAAAGAGAAGACAGATACACAGATTTGCATGTGCAGTTATATGATCATCAATTTAATAATTTAAACAAACGTGTAGGCTAACTGGGTGCAAAACACTCAAAGAAACAATCAAACAATGACTAAACTTATTTCCTGGCCTGGCGCCACTTCTGAGTGTCCATTGTTAAGTCTGCACTTTAAATGTTGTGAGCCTCAAGACACTTTCTGCTTTCCTGATCTCCTCCCTACCTTTATGAAATACACATGTTGTCTTGGTGAGATTAAATACCAAATGAACGCTTAGAAACACCTAGGTTTTATGTCCAGAGAGACTGTATGCCCAAATACTGAATTAAGGTCTCCATACAGACATGTATCTGGTATCTTGAATTTAACATGTTCAAACAGAGATCATGAATATGTAAAAAGCACCCTGCTATTATTACGTGAAACCATTTTTGCCATTGAGTCTAAAGGCCCCCAATTCGGTTTAATCTGCTTAAATGCTAAATACAGATAAAGCTGATGCAAAGTAACTTCTTACCGAATTCCTCAAATAAGACTGCATGAAATAATCCAGTTATACAATGCCATCATGCCAAAGACCTTGTCCATCTTAATGCTTAAGCTAATATTTATGTTTGGAAAGAAATGAGAAATTGCCTGTTTCTTTTCTTTCCTTCTTTTTTTTTTTTTTTTTTTTTTTTTTTTAAAGCATGGTTTAAGACTATGGGCTTTACACAACCAAAAGCTGGCATGAACTTAGAGGCTGGCTTGAGAGCAAATCACAACATTCAGATAATATAACTTGGGTTTGAAAAGGTCTTGCAAATCATGCATCCCAATTCTCTTATTTTCAGATGGGGAAACAAAGACTCAGAGAGATTGGCTGGTAATGGTGGCTCACACCAATAATCCCAGTGCTTTGGGAGGCCAAGGAGGGAAGATTGGTGGAGGTCAGGAGTTTGAGACCAGCCTGGGAAATATGTAAGTTCCTATCTCTACAAAAAAATTTAAAATTTTTCTGGGCGTGGTGGTGCATGTCTGTAGTTCTGGCTACTTGAGAGGCTGAGGCAGGAGAATTGCTGGAGCCCAGGAGTTCGAGACTGCAATGAGCTCTGATGGCGCCATTGTACTCCAGCCTGGTTGACAGAGTGAGACTCCTTCTAATTAAGTAATCAATTAAATAAAGAATACAGACTTGCTACAACCAAAACCTGGCATGAATGTAAAGCCTGGCTTGAGATCATATAACAACATCCATATAATATTCAGGTAATATAATATCAGTTAGAAAAGACCATGCAAATCATGTATCCCAATTGTCTTACTTTCAGGAGAGAAAACAAAGACCCAGAGAGAGTCAATGAATTGCCCTAGTCATACTCATAGCAAGCTGTGGTTTCTAGACCAGCACCCAGGACTCCTTATGGCTCTTCTCTCTCAGATTGTCCCTGGAACCCAGTATTTCTAGGGTTTTTCAGTATTCCACATGGTGGAGACTTCAGTGCTTTTCTAATTACTCGAGCAGTTCCCTTGGCTACTGAATAATGCCTGGCATTTCCCAGGGCTCTGTAGTGATGCCTCCTGCTCCTGCTGATAGAAACAGGTCCTGTCTAAAGGACCTCATAACCACTGCCCACCCAGTCTGAGTCCCACCACTGGTGGCTGATGATAAGGATACTGAGCTCTGTCTCATGGGCTCTGGGATTTAACACTGCTACAGCCCCTACTGCTGCCAGCTGGTTAGCTCCTGCACTGGTCACTCCTGAAGCTGCCAGCTATATGCTGCTGATGCCCTAAGCTCCTAATATTCCATGTAGATTTCAGTAAAAGCACACTTCACTTTTTTCCCCCTTCGATTAACCTACTACTGCTTGGAACCTGAGAATTAGGTAGACTTCCCTGCTGAGTGATTGATGGACATGGGTCTGAATGTCAACCCATTTCTCTAATGCAGGCTCCCTGGCTGTGGCCCACATTGCTTCTCGGCCTGAACTTGGAATGAATTCCTTCCCAACAGGCTTCTCTATGTCAGTAAAACAGACTTTTGTGGGGTTTCCACCTTGGGTCTGAAGACATGTCTGTATCCTGGATAGAATACACCTTAGGCATAGGTTGGGCTGACAACTATACATGCATGCTATATGCCAATTATGTCTATAAAAATAAGCTTTGTTCCTATTAAAAATGGGTGGTAATTTTTTTTTTAAATAAGTACTCCATCCCAGAGGAATTGGGAATGATTATTTAATAGATACAGAGTTTCAGTTTTGCAAGATGAAAATGATTCTAGAGATGGATAGTGGTGATGGCTGCAAAACAGTGTGAACATACTTAATTCCACCTAAAAATGGTTAAGATGGAAAATTTTATGTTGTGTGTATTTTGTCACAATTATAAATAGAAATAAATCTTAAAAAAACAAGTTAAGAAAAATTCTTATAATGTTAAATTTGAAATGGAAATATTAAAATGAACTTATTAGTTAAAATAATGCAATCCTTTCTCTGACCCACTGGTATTCAGTGAGGCCATGTATCTTGCATTGGCCTTACAGAGACCACAGTATACTTGTTCTGCCTTGATTTGGAGCTCAACCATGTTGATTTGTCTTAGCCAATGGGATGCTATCAGATATGAGAGAAACAGAAACGTCATGCTTGCATGTTTAGTTTGGTCCTGTTGTCCTTTTGCCATCACCACAAGAAGCTCTTTCTCTAGTATGTGCTACCTCCCTTTCAGCCTGAGCCCCAGAATAAATGCATTTGTAGCAGACGCAGCCCAACAGGCAGGCTGGTGCTTGTTTGTTTCAGCCAACAAACAAACCAGTGAGAATATACACTGTTGTGTTAATCTATTGAGCTTGGGAGAGAATTGGTACATGACATTATTGTGGCAACAATTCACTGAGACACTATATTATCTGAATTGACAGTTTGCAAAAACAGACAAAGGGTATGCACTGCAAATGTTGATAGAATACGCATAATTAGGGTTCGGAGAAAATCAACAACATTTTGAAGTAGAATTTTTTGGGTTTGTTTTCATGTGTGTTCACCTTGCCTTCCCATTAAGTATTTATAATCCCTCAATTTTCTTTAGCAGTTCTCCCCCATGG
Source organism: Colobus angolensis palliatus (assembly GCF_000951035.1). Taxonomy (NCBI): domain Eukaryota; kingdom Metazoa; phylum Chordata; class Mammalia; order Primates; family Cercopithecidae; genus Colobus; species Colobus angolensis. The sequence goes on along the minus strand of NW_012117866.1, from coordinate 1,882,420 downwards.
CCCTGTAAGTGAATAAATATTCACTAAATCACTTAATTGAGCCTTAGTAAAGGAGTACACACAAATGCAAATTACCCAGGATAATGGCTTCCATTACAGGTCATGAATGGTATTAAATCAGGATTTCTCAACCTCTGCACTATTGACATTTGGGGATGGATGATTTGTTAGTGTAGGGTCCTGTCCCGTGCATTGGAGGATATTCAGCACATCTCTAGCCTCTACCCACTATACGCCAGTAGCATGTATAACTCCCCTCAGTTATGAGATCCAAAGATGTCTCCAGACTCTACCAGCCATTGCTGGGAGAAGGGGAGACAAAAATTTCCCCTGCTTGAATACTACTCTATTGCAGCAAAAGAGGAAGCTGGTGTGAGAGAGTAGACATTCAGTAATGAGAGAGAACTCAGTGTCAACTATGTTTTCCTCTTAGCTCCAAGGGAAGTATTTTTTCTTACAACATCCTATACAGTTGTTCCATGCAATCATCAACACTATGTTCTTACAGCTGCACTCTTAGAATGTGAAGTATTTTGAGCAGCATGATATTTTTTAAAGAAGACAGAGTAAATGTGGGAAGCTATGTGACTGGCAGTCCGGAGGTACTTCCTTCACACATGACACTACTAATCATAGTCAATCACCCCTCTCTCCCTCCTGATCCACTCAATTCTTCTTATCTACATTGAGTTGGTAGTTTTGTTATTCAGTTAGATTACTAAACTTTGCGAAGTGATTGAGTGATTGACTATCTTACTCTTATTTATTCAAATAAATAGGGCAAAAGAGTTTTTTGTTTGTTTTAAGTCTCTTCACTTTTATCTCCTTGGGAGACTTAAGTCCATGGGACTAATTCTAGAATTCAAGGATGTGTTTGATGGTCACATTCACTTTCTATGAGAGAGGAAAATGTTTACATGAAAACACACACACACACACACACACACACGCTATATTTAGATTATTCAGCTCAGCTCTGTCATTAACTATTACCATAGAATTATTTTATGTGACACACTTATGTTTTATTTATAATTTATGACATTCATTTGACATGAATTCTATACAAAGTCTCAGATGAAATGATTTAGTCCCTGGCATAGGCCTTGCATCTTTTCTCTTTTAAAATAGGCCAGAAATAAAACTACCCCTTATCTCATCATAAAATTATTATTTTGCAGCTAAAGATCTGTAATGGCTTCACACTGGCCTAAGACACAGACTGAGAGTGTAACTAATGGATCATCTCCTTCCTGGGTGAGAATGATCATCCCTTGAACATCATTAACATAAAATCCCATGCAGTACCCTGCTACCTTCCTTGCAGACTGTGAACACTGTGCTGGACTAGGACCCACAGCTAACTTGAAAGCCTCTCCCAAATCTTAACTCCTTAAACACAAACTTGGTAACAAAGAGTGAACAATGGCTTATCTTGTGAACAGGTTTTCTAAGGCTAGGCTCAAGATGATGTGTGCTCTAACAAATGTTCTTTTGTTCTTTCCCTTTCTTGGAGCAGCCGTTTTGAGACAATTCTTCATTGTGTTCAACATCTGTTAACTCTTTGGCTGGCAAATCCAGGCTCCAGCCCCACATCCGTGACAGAGAAATTGCAAATATGAGCAAATATATCTGTACAAGTGCTGCACGCTTCTGTTTCAACAGCTAGGTGAATGTAATAAGAGGTGAACTCTCCTACCTTCAACACTGCGATCCTAACAATGGACCTCAGATTGGAGTGAGGTGAGGAAAGGCTGAAGAATAAGAGAAGGGCAGAGATAATTTGGAGAGGCCAATCTTTAGCCCCCATCCCCAGCTTGCATATGACTTATCTGGGGCCACCGTCTCAGATTCCTTGCATGGGAGGAAGTTCCCCTTTTCTTATCACTGTGCATTTCTTTCTCAGCACTGATGATACAAGCAAGTGCAGTTTTAGTTATTTTGTGTTTAAGCTTCCCTGCTGCACTGGAAGCATTCTGCAGCCAGGAAGAAGTCTAAGTGCCTCCTGGCTATATACCTACCATCCTCTCTCATGCTTGGCACACATTAAATAGTCACTATTTGTGGACTAGGCAAATGAATAAATAATGACAGAGAAGGGTTGTAAATCTGAGATCAGATTATTGTTTCCCTTCCTAATTAGATTGTAGACACCATGTGAGCAGGGGCTGGTTAAGCAAGTATCAAAGAAAGCCACATTAAATCAAAAATGTATGTTTATTCTGTTTAATTAAAAGGCCCTCATGCCAGTTCAACCAGAGAGGAAATTAAGCAGGGCCATGCACTATTTTTTAAATGGTTGGAAGGTTTTATGGGGCACAGAGAAGATTCAAAAATTAGCACCTGTCTTTAAATATGAAGAGTGAGACACACTAGAGGTTTTTAAGATAACTGAAAACACCATTAATAACGCCCACGAAAAGCTCAGGGTTGGAGCATCGGGGTCCCTAAGTAGATTTAATGGCTTACAAATCCATAACTAATACCAGGAATTTGCAAAAGAATGAGTTTAATAACCTCCTATCCCCATAAGAGTGCAACATATAGCATTCATATCAGAGAAGGCTAGAGCCAGGAGGTTGTGTTCTGTGTCTCTGCTTCATTACTAGGTTCATGTTTCACTTCATAAAGGAAATAAATACATAGCTTTTCTTATTTTAAAATAACAGCTTTTCAAGTGCTTAGTATGTACCAAGCACTGTAAACTTCTTTACCTACTTCTTAACCAATTTCTCCTGTGTGAAAAAAAAACATGGGAACACGTTTTTATCATGAGTTGATATTTGACTTAGGGACCTCAGATTTTGTTAATAGTGTTTCTCAGCCTCAACACTATTGACATGTGGACTGGATGAGTCTTTATTGGTGGGGAGGGGGCTGTTCTGTGCATTGTAGGATGTTTAGCACCATCCCTGGCCTCTACCCACTAAACCCCAACAGGATGCTGTCCCCAACTTCTCTGTTCTCCTCCAGTTGTGAAATAAAAAATGTCCTCCAGATATTGCCAAATGTCCTCTGGGGAACACAGCTGCCTCCAGCTGAAACCACTGAGTTAGTGCTAGCATGTTACCCACCCTATCATCTGTAGAATTTTCACCTCCTGGACATAACAGAATTGCAATTCATTCCCTCTGCTCCTGTATGTAGGCAGATCAGCATCTACCAAAGGATTTGGAAGTGCCAAATCATTTGAGTAGATGCAAATTTCTCATCTGTACCCACAAGTGCATCTCCAATGTTAACAGACAATGTTTCTCAGGTATAATATACTTCCGCAAGCTATGGAAGCCCTTAAATTCCAACGCACATAGGCAACCATCTCCAAAAAGGCTCTTCAAGGAAAACATTAGGCTGCAAGCATTCCTTCTTCTCATACCTTCTAAGTTGCTTATTCTGTCACTTGTCCATGTGGCAAATCTTTTGCTACCTTACATTTTTATCAGGAGTTATACTCTGCACAACAGCATCGTGTTCCTTGCCTGTCTGAACCCCAGAGAATCCTTACTCCTACACATTGGTCTTTGGGAGCCATACCCTTCTTCTGTTTTTCTTAGACAGAGTCTCACTCTGTTGCCCAGGTTGGAGTGGAGTGGTGTGATCTCAACTCACTACAACCTCTGACGCCCGGGTTCAAGCGATTCTCCTACCTTAGCCTCCCGATTAGCTGGGATTACAGGTGCCTGACACTGCACCTGGCTAATCTTTTATTTATTTATTTATTTATTTTGTTAGTAGAGATGGGGTTTCGCCATGTTGGCCAGGCAGGTCTCGAACTCCTGAGCTCAAGTGATCCACCCGCCTCGGACTCCCAAAGTGCTGGGATCACAGGCGTGAGCCACCACTCCCAGCCTGGGAAACAAACTTCTCTCTCTCTCTCCCCTGACCGACTTCCAATAGTCCTCTCACCTCCCTCCCTTTTCGGGATCTCCCCCTTTCATAAAAAGCAAATGCAGATCACCATGATTCTTCCTGAAAGATAGCCAACCCAGGGAATGTGATAGTCTCTGTTTTTGTTGCAGCTACTCTCTCATTCCTAACTCTCCTTAGTTCTCTTTTTGGTGGCTTTTATTCTCTGCTTGTCAAGAAGCAGCAGAATGAGAGGAAAAATAAGAGTCAGAGCTCTGGCCTCATCTCAGGCCACCAGCTATGAGTCTTTAGGAGGCATGTTCTCCTTGTGAATCACTCTTCTGCACATCACCCTAAGATGTCACCTTGACCATGGGGGAGTCACTTGGGATACTAGCAATAAAAGGTTTCCAAAATGCAACCAGATGCAGTAGATTACACCTGTAATCCCAGCAGTTTGGGAGGCTAAGGCAGGAGAATTGTTTGAGCTCAGGAGTTCAAGACCAGCTTGAGGAACATAGCAAGACCCCATCTCTACAAAGAATTTAAAAATTAGCTGGGTGTGGTGGCACATGCCTGTAGTCCCAGCTAATCAGGAGGCTGAGACAGGAGGATGGCCTGAGCCCAGGAGTTTGAGGCTGCAGTGAGTTATGATTGTGACACTGCACTCTACTCTGGGTGGCAGAGCAAGACCCTGCCCTACCTGACTCCCAGAAATGTTTCCAAAATAATAAAGTGCTAGATAAATGTAACTTGTTAGGATCATTTTAGTCTAGCTACACCTTTCCAGTGGAAAGCAATTCACTGACAATTCAACCAAATCCATTTCAATTCCACAAATACAGGGCAAAACCTAGAAAGATGACATTATAGCAGTCCTATGGTGGTTCTATGATTGTATGAGACACACAGTCACCCTGCAAGACTCTAGCAGGTCAAATGAGGAAACCCACAACTACAAAACCCACTAAAGTGGGCAGTGGAGTCAGAAATGCAGTTTCTGCTATTGAGGTTTTCATTCTCTCTCCCCTGCTTGCCAGCAGTGAAACCACAAGCTATATATTTAGCTTGTTTTCTTTTCTGTAAGAGAAGAATAATAATACAAGTATTATTTTGACGATAAAACTACACACCTAGGACCTTTTTTATTTTTATTAATTAATTAATTTACTTATTTTGAGACAGGGTATCACTTTTTCACCCAGGCTGGAGTGCAGTGGCGTGATCATGGCTCACTGCAGCCTCAACCTCCCAGGCTCAAGTAATCCTCCCACCTCAGCCCTCCAAGTAGCTGGGATTACAAGGGCACACCACCATGACCAGCTAAGTTTTATTTTTATTTTTTTTTATAGAGACAGGGTCTCTCCTTCTGGGTTCTTAGTACTTATTGATTCAGCAAGGGAATCATAGTAAGAGGCCATAGTTGTTCATTATAGTTATTTAATCATATTAAGTTACTATTAACTTATAAAGTTCTTATTATTAAAAGTACAATTATTAATAATAAAATGTTATGTAGAGTATAATAAGTACAGTAGTAGAGTTTTGAACAAAAATGTGGTCGGCCAATTAAAAGTGGTCCCAGTGACTTCCTTTCTGGTATTCACATCTGATACAATCCCCACCTGTTGAGTATGTGCTGGACCTAGTGATTGACTTCCAATGAGTAGGATATGGAAAAAGTGATGAGATGTCACTTCTGTGATTGGGTTGTAAAAGATTATGACCTTTATCTTGCTGGCAAACTAGATATCGCTTGCTGGCTGTGGATGAAGTAAGTGGCCATTGTGGAGAGACCTATGTTATAAGAAAAAGAGAGAAGTGTCCAGCCAACAGGTGGCAAAAACATGAGGCTTTCAGGTGAACATCCTGCAAGGAACTAAGTCCTGCCTACAACTATCTGAATGAGCTTGGGAAGAGATCCTGCCACTTTTGAACCACAGATGAGACCACAGCCATGGCACCTGAAGTAGCCTGAAAGAGACCTACAAGTTGAGAAGGATCCAGCTAAGCTATGCCTGGATTTTTGACCTACAGAAACAACGGGATAATAAATGCAAGTTGCTTTGAGCTGCTAAGTTTTGGGGTAATTTGTTACACAGTGGTAGATAACTCCAATAGCTTTAGGTGAGGAGTTCAATGTTGTCAGTGAGGACAGGAAAAAAGCTCCCCAGGACAGCAGCTCTGAAATGTCATGTTGAATTTATTTTAAGAACATGTTTCATTAGTAATGAGTCTCAGAATTTATATAAGCAATTTAAGGACACATGTCTCAGCTCAGCAACCATGTAAAAATGAATTTTTGTTTTATAACTGAAAGTTGAAAGCACCTGAATTAGAAAAGGGCATTTAGGGTAGCCCAAAGGGAAGTAGCTAAAAAAGAGATTAAATAGAGCAAAATTCAGGCTCTGTATGAGCACTAACTAAAAGCTCACCAAAAAAACCAGTTATTTAGAGACCTCCTTTGGACTATTACACTTTGTGATTTTTGTACACAAAAATTGATTTTTTTAAATAAATGTTTTGTTGTATTTTTAGTATTATAAATGTACAAAAGAGAAAACACCAACCAGTCACTCAGAAAGCCACTCAGGTAATATGGGTGTGTTTCTCTCCGTGTTCTTTGTTTTCTATCATTATTGTATAAGTTGCTGATGTTGCAGGATTCCTACAAACTGTGTGCATTGATTGGTTGGTTATTTTTTCCATGCAAAACTCTGACTGTGAGGTGGAGGAGAGATCAGGATAAATCATCATGATCAGACATGGAGGGCATTTACCTTTTTTCTTTCTTTTATTTTAGGTTGGGGGCATTTATCTTTATTCAGAGGTGATGAAGCAGAGATTGAGGACACGAGGGGTGACAGGCATGGTTTTGTTATACTCCCGCAGACATTCTGGTTGCTCCCTGGCAGAAGGGTTGGGCATAAACTGGAGTGGATCCCACGACAATGGCCATAGCCCCTCAAGGAAGCTGGTCCAGACTAGCATAGGGGCAGGCAGGAGAGAACTGGAGAGAACTGAGCTGATTTTAGACACAATCAACACAAGCTGGTAATTGCCTAGATGTGAAGTGTCAGAAAGAGGCAACAGTCAATGATGACTTCAGCCTTGCCCCTTGGAAAGATACTGGTCCCATTAGCTGGGTAGGGAACAATTAAAAATATTGGAGGATTAAGATTATGAATTTGTTCCACACCAAGATGCCACCATAGAAGGGATGCATTATATATATATACATATATATATACACACATACACACATATATATACACACACACATACATATCTGTGTCTGTGTGTGTGTGTGCTCCTTGGAGAAGATTCATTTCCATTTTCTATGCTATGTGGTGAAAGGGTTAGTTCAGGTTCAGACCATTTTATTGAAATTGAACCCAATAGGATAAAAGCCCATTAATAATTTTTCATGCCTATATTAATCTCTGAATCCTAAAATGATTTTGGTTAGCTCAGTGTGACAGCATATCATTCATTATAACTCCAAAATGTGCCCCGGGGGTAGATATTATCAGGACTAGGATGAGAAATACCATCTAGCCCAATTAAGAATGTGTGAAAAACTTAAGTTTGTTAAGAGCCACTTAAGGCCAGTCAGGGTGGCTCATACCTGTAATCGCAGCAATTTGGGAGGTCAAGGCAGGTGGATCACTTGAGGTCAGGAGTTTGAGACCAGCCTAGTCAACATGGTGAGACCCCATCTCTACTGGAAGTACAAAAAATCTGCTGGGCGTGGTGGCGTGTGCCTATAGTCCCAGCTACTCGGGAGGCTGAGGCAGGAGAATTGCTTGAGGCTGGCAGGCAGAGGTTGCAGTGAGCTGAGATAGTGACACAGCACTCCAGCCTGGGCAACAGAGTGAGAGGGACTCGGTCTCAAAAACAGTGACACAGCACTCCAGTCTGGGCGACAGAGTGAGAGAGACTCGGTCACAAAAAACAAAAAGAGCCACTTAGAATCCCACTGCATATAAATTATTACCAGCAGAAGTAATTGGACTTTGCTTTTTCTTTCCTACAAGCCTGGCTTAGAACAAGGTATTGATAAAGAGGTTTCACAAAATTGAAACAGAGTCAGTTGACATAAAAGTATTTAAAAATTAAATAAAGGTGCTCCACTCCAAAATATGAAGAACATGGCACATTAACTTCTGAAAAACTGCATAATTTTCCCTTTAAAAATTATTTTTCGGAACAAACTTAATTTGGCAAAAGAGCACGAAATTTTTTTTTGTGTGTGGAGAAAGTAGCTATTCCTAGAACAGCATTATTAGGAAGGAGAGAGACAAAGGAACATTTTTATAACTAGAGATATAATTATATTAAATTTGTTCATTAAAAGAAAATTAACAATGTGCTTACATAACAGAAACTTTACCACAGCAAAGAAAATGTTCCTGATCTATTTGCTCGACAGGGAAGAAGCCTTATTAAAAACAGAGAAAAATTTGCACGATGAACAATATTTTTTAGAAGAAAAGCAGCTTTGTTCAATCCAAGGTATGTACAGTGATGAAATTTGATTCACAAAGTGCTGCTATCCAACAAAGGTCCTGTTTTAAATCGATAAAGAAAAATAGTCTGACATGAGGACAGCAAAAACCCATTCTGAAATTGTGTCTAAACAGACTTTTCTATAGATTTAAATACCTATTTAAATCACTTGTGATTTTTCTAAAATAAATGTTCACATTTTACTGATTTAGCGAATCTGTTTCTATCGTTTCAATACAATCAATTATAGCTAGCATAGTTAAATTCATTATAATATACACTGAGTATTAATAAAATACTAATTAAAAATTATGTTTCAAAAAGTAAGTCTTGCCTAACCTATTTGTTTACATTTGAAGTCTTTAGAAGGGTTTGGGGCACACTAAATGTTGCATGTGTGAAGATTCTATTGGCTCCTGCTGATTTTTTAATTTTTTAAATTAAAAAAAAATTTTTTTAGAGATAAGGTCTCACTCTGTCCACCCAGATGGGAGCACAGTGGTACGGTCACAGCTCACTGCAGCCTTGAACGCCCCGGCTCAAGCAATCCTCCTGCCTTAGCCTCCTGAGTAGCTGGGACAACGGGCATGCACCACCACACCTAGCTAATTTTTAAAAAACATTTTGTAGAGATGGGTTCTCGCTATGTAGTCCAGGTTTATCACAAACTCTTGGAGTCATGAAACCCTCCCACCTTGGCCTCCTGTGTAGCTGGGATTACAGGTGTCAGCCAGCACTCCTGGCTTTCTCCTTATTTTCCCCCTTCTCTGTTATTGCTCCAGTTGATGCATCATGAGATGGAGGGGAGGACACTGAGCAATGGATCCAGAGATGGTGGCTGCCATCCTGGTGCTGCTGTTAACTAGCTGTCAACACTGGACATGTCACCCATTCTTCGCAACTCTCTGTTTCTACAGCTGTACAATAAAAAGGCTCCTATCATGTCTAAAACCCTGTGATGTTTATGCCTCTATAATCTGATGCTTTTTCTCTGAATCTACCTGGAGCTAAGGAGATGGAATCAATGTAAATGTCCATCAATGATGATTGGATACAAACAATGTGCTATATATATATATATATCTCACACATTGTGTGTATACACACCCACCATGGAATATTACTCTGCCATAAAAAAGAATGGGCTCATGTCTTTTGCAGCAACATGGATGAAACTGGAGGACAGTCCATCCATGTTGCTGCAAAAGACACGTAAACAATGTACTTACATAACAGGAACTTTACCACAGCAAAGAAAATGTTCCCTAGTGAAATGATTCAGAAACAAAAGTAAAAAAGCTCATGTTCTCACTCACAAGTGAGAGGTATACAACGAGTACACACAGACAGAGTGGAATAATAGACATTGAAGACTATTGAAGATGGGAGTGTGGGAAGCAGTGAAGGAGAAAATACTACTTATTGGGTACAATGTATATTATTTGGATGATGGGGGCAATGGGTACACTAAAAGTCCAGACTTCACGACACAATATATTCATGTAACACAACAGCACTTGTACTCCTAAATCCATAAAAATAAAAAATAAGCAAATGCTAATCTCTTCCACAAACACCCTCACAGACACACTCAGTAATAATGCTTTACTGGCTATCTGGGCATTCCTTAGCTCAGTCAACTTGATGCATGAAATTAACCATCACAACATACAATGCAGTATTATTCTTACAGTATTATTCTTGCAATATTCTTAACCTTACAAAATGAAGAAATCTCGCAATATGCAATAACACAGATGAACTTAAAAACATGTTGAGGCCAGGCCTGGTGGCTCATACCTGTAATCCCAGCACTTTGGGAGGCCGAGGTGGGTGGACCACTTGAAGCCAGGAGTTCAAGACCAGCTTGGTCAACATGGTGAAACCCCGTCTCTACTAACAACAACAACAAAAAGTGTGTGTGTGTGTGTGTGTGCATGTTTGTATTTAAAAGGCCTTCATGTTTTGTTGTTTCATTTTTCTCTTCTAAGAACTTGTCTTTTTTTTGAGCAAAACTTTGGTTTTTTGGGGGGTTCTGCCCAGAGTTGAGAAATCTAGTTAAAATATAGATAGTCCTTATCTAAATAAAATTGGTCTCCTTATGCAATCATATAATACATTTGTGTAATTTTATGTTTGATTTGCTCAAAGAAAAATAAAAGGATCTCCCTCTAGCAACACCAGACCTTTTCTCTCTCTACCTTATGATGTAAATTTGTTGTTTGATTTTTACTTGAGTAGTTTCCTTTAACATGCAATTTTAAGGCTATTTAGCTGACAACCACCTAGGGCTGTAAAACAGGTTATCAAGAATCTGAAAGTCTAAGATAGAAAAAGAAAAAAAGGATGGTCTTTATGGATCTATAAAATGTACTTCTATTTGCATACCTAATGCGTCTATGTATTTATGCATTGTGTACACAATGTTTCACTACTAAAAATATATAAAAGAGCTCTAATTAATTGGCTTGAAGAAAAATAAAAGCACTTAAATACTTTATCAGGAAAAAAAGGACTACTCAAATGCTTTTTCAAGTTTATATAACTTAAGTAAAACCTTTACTAAATAAGCTAGCTTTAAAATTATTGGTAAGTAATATTAGAAATTTCTCAAGAATTGTCAGCATGCATTGTTTGCATTTACTAATTAAGCAATGTCATACTTATCCCTGTCAAATACTATAAGGTGCCAAATTTTGGCATAGGGGTTACAAAACTAAAAACCCAGCCCAAAACAGAATGACCTTTGCTTGTGTAATTTTTAATAAATAAGATATTGATATTAGTTTAATGAAAATAGCTACATCTTGAATTATTCAGTAAAATTACCATAACTTCTAATCTTGTGGCTTTAGGCAGTCTAGTCCACAGGCAGGAAGGAGGTGTGTTTTGGGAAAGGATTGTTACCATCTCTGTTTCAAAGCTAATCTATAAACTAAGTTCCTGCCAAAGTTAGTTTGACCTATGCCCAGGAATGAACAAGGACAGCTTGGAGGTTAAGAGCCAGATGGAGTCAGTTAGGTCAAATCCTTTTTCACTGTCTCAGTTATAATTTTGCAATGGTGGTTTCATAACTTTAAATCATAACTATCACAGTCTTCATAAATAATCTAGGTAAACAATTAAAATAAAATAATTAGGTAAATGTAATAGGATAAATACTTGGAAACAAATTGGCCATAATTTAGAATATAAAGTTATATAAAATTAAATAATAGATTTCATTATTTGGGTATTTTCCAATAAATATATATATATTATAGAAAAACATTCTTGCTGAAAAAAAGGTGAACATGTTTTGCCTAATTCAAAGCTTATCTAAAGGTTATATATAAAACAAGGTAAAAGGAACCAGAACATAAAAAGAGCTAGCACATTCGCATTCACAAATGTGTAATAACCAACACTGGATATCTCTGCTAGGACTTCAATTTCCTTTAATTTCCCTATACTTTTCAGAAGACTAATTTTTATTTGAGACAGGGTCTCACTGTTTCCCAAGCTAGAATGAAGTGGCATGATCACAGCTCACTGCAGCCTCAACCTGCTGGGCTCAAGCAATCCTCCCACCCAAGTAGCTGAGACCAATAGCACAAGTCACTGTGTCTCTCTGGCCAATATTTAAAAATTTTTTTGTAAAGATGGGATCTTGCCATATTGCCCAGGCTGGTCCTGAACTCCTGGGCTCATGATTCTCCCACTTTAGCCCCTCAAAGTGCTGGGATTACAGGCATGAGCCAATGGACCCGGCTAACTAAATATTTTTCAAACAGTTTTTCTGAAGGCTCAAGGTTTCAAACATAAGTGCATACCACAAAGCAACTGGAATTAATTGTAACAATGCTTGTTACCTTAGTGTAAGCTCCTCATCCCTGTTAGTTTAGTAAATGTATGAACTTGGGATACACTTGAGTGCTGTCATAGGCAGGATACTTCTGTTGCAATTTTGGTTTTAACCTCTCCAATGAGATGCAGAAGGTCCATTATGTGTAATATGTGTGTTCTCCCTGAGGCAAGATATAAATGGTATTCACCACAAAGCTACCATGTGGAAGGAGCCATTTCTCTCTTGCTCAGATCCAAGACCTCGACCCAACCTCCAAATCCAAATGCTTTGCTATGAACCACTCATCACAGCTTACCTAATATTTTCATTTATTTACAAGGTACCAAATTTGATGGAGAGGACTGTGTTCCATAGTGGTCCTAAACATTCTGGGGAATCTGAAAACATTCCTCTCTGGTATGTTAAGAGGCCACCATATTTGGAGAGTTCTTGGCACTGTAGAACAGTGCGATGGTTCATGATGGCGGGATTTGAAGAAGAGGTTGAGAAGGCTATGTTTAAATGACCTCTTCACTGATAATAGTGAATTATAGAAGGATTTTGTAAGAAAAAAAAAACACATCTAGAAACATGTATTGAAACTTTGATACTTAACACAGGAAGAGCCTAAGACTTTTTCTTTCTCCTGTGAAGGATCACATTCAAGAACAATAAAGTCCCCGTGAGGATGAGGATAGTCTTTACATCCTCCCTGTGCCTAAAGGATGCTGAAGTTTGAAGTCATTGGTTGGGTCACAGATTTCAGAGGAGGAGTGTTCTAAAGAAGCCAAAGTTCCCAGAGACTGCCTTAAGAAGGACAGTGAGCTAAGAGAGTTCAGAGCTGCCTCTGACTGGAGCGTCAGTTTTCCCTCCTTGGCCAACATCTACTCTCCCATATAGTCTCTGTCCCAGTCCTACAGCTCCACCACCCTTTTATTTGCTGTGTCCCTCTATTTCCTTTCCTGTTAAACCAAGAGAAGTCCCTTTCCTTGCATGTCGGCAACAGAGTCACTCAGTCTGGCCTTAGGAGTAAATGATGGTGGATGTCTGGGACATGCAGGAAAGGAGCTCTGGGCAGAATTCAGTCACCTGTGAGAGTTCTTTGAGGACCAGTACTGGAAACAATAATAAAGTGTTATTCTGCCCCCTGAGGGCATCTCTGTGCACAGAGTTTTTCCAGAGACCTCACAGGAAGCTTTGGTCACAATAGGTTTTGGATATTAGCATTTTCCAGGGTCCCCTAGATGAAACACCATAGAGCATTCCCATCTCATCTGACTTTCCAGCATTTGATAACCAGGGGTTATGTCACGGGGGAAATGAGGCAGGATGAAACCATGGGCAGCAGGTGGAAAAGGAGAGAAAATAAAATAAACACAAGTTTGAGGAGTAGAGAAAACAAGGGACTTGGGAATGGTGTGAAGTGCTTCCATACATTCAATACATATCAGCATCTGCGCTGTCAATATCAGAGGGCCTCTGGGATTTAACAACCAGATGACGCAACAAGACAAAGATAGCTCAAACCATCTTGGCTCAGCTGCTCCGTGGATGAGCATTTTCCAGGATCAGTGGATGGCCAGGCTGTTATTCTTACCTCCCACTGCAGCAAGCTAGTTAACCCTCTGTGTTAAAGGTATTTCATAGACATGGTAATCAGCCTGGGTATCTGTCATAGGAAGAGAAGGATGGGAAGCCCTAACCTGTACACTGAGCTCCTTCCCCTGAACAAGCTGTCTCATAATTGCTGCTCTTTTTCAGGGGTCATAAATTGGTACAGACAGTTGTGATGATCTATAAATAAAAAGATGTAGAGGAATTTTGTAAAAATTGCTTTGGTAATCAGATGACTAGCAGGTGACCTGCGTTGGTGAAAACGTAAACTAGTACAGCCACTATAAAAAACAGTATGGAGACTTCTCAAAAAACTAAAACTAGAACTGCCATATGATCCAGCAAGCCCACTACTGAGTATTTATCTAAAGGGAAATATATCAATGTGTCAAAGGAAGTCCTGCTATGTTAGTCCGTTTTCTTACTGCTATAAGAAATATCTTTGTGAGGCTGAGGCAGGCAGAACACTTGAGGTCAGGAGTTTAAGACCAGCCTGGCCAACATGATGAAACCCCATCTCTACTAAAAATACAAAAATTAGTCAGGTGTGCTGGCATGTGCCTGTAATCCCAGCTGCTTGGGAGCCTGAGGCAGGAGAATTGCTTGAACCCAGGAGATGGAGGTTGCAGTGAGCTGAGATCATGCCATTGCACTCCAGCCTGGGCAAAGAAGTGAGACTCCGTCTCAAAAAAAAAAAAAAAGGAAATATCTGAGACCGAGTACTTTATAAAGGAAAGAGGTTTAACGGGCTCACAGTTCCACATGGCTGAGGAGGTCTCAGGAAACTCACAATCATGGCGGAAGGTGATAGGGAAGGAGAGACCTTCTTTGCATGGCTATAGGAGAGAGAAGTGCAGAACGAAGTGGGGAGAAGCCCCTTATAAAATCATCAGATCTTGTGAGAACTCACTACGATGAGAACAGCATGGGGGGACCACCCCCATGATCCAATTACCTCCCATAAGGTCCATCTCCCAACATGTGGGGATTATAATTTGGATTACAATTCAAGATGAGATTTGCGGTGGGGACACAGCCAAACCATATCACCTGCACTCCCTTGTTTACTGCATCACTATTCATAATAGCAAAGCTATGGACCCAACCTAAGTGTCCATCACCAGATGAATGGATATAGGAAATGTGGTATATCTACATAATGGAATATTACTTGGCCATAAAAAAGCATGAAATCCTGTAATTTGCAGCAGCATGGATGGAACTAGAGGTCATTATGTTAAGTGAAATAAGCCAGGCACGGAAAGCCAAATACCACATGTTCCCAGTCATATGTGGAAACTAAAAAAGTTGATCTCACAGAGGTAGAGAGTAGAATGATAGATACCAGAGGCAAGGAAGGGTGTAGGGAGTGGGGGCAATGAAGAGATGGTTAATGGGTACAAAAATACAGTACGAAGGAATAAGTTCTAATGTTCCATAGCAGAGTAGGGTGACTATAGTTAAAAACAACATATTGTATATTTCAAAATAGCTAGAAGAGAGGATTTGAAATGTTCCCAGCACACAGAAATGATAAACACCCAAGGTGAGGGATACCCCAAATACCCTAACTTAATCATTACACATTCTATGCATGTAACAAAATTTCACATGTACCCCATAAATATGTACAAACATAATGTACCAAAAAATAATTAAAACATCATTTTCCTAGGTTCAAAGTCCAGCTTGAGGAGGATGCAATATAACATTTGCCCACAGTGATGTAATCATCACATCCTTGGTGAGTCTTCAGGGATCCAAGCCACAAGACCCCAGGGAAATATAAGTGGACCTGACATCTACAATCAGCCTGACATCTACAATCAGCCAAAAGGCACTTTAAGGAGAGCCCCCACATGTTTGGGTGTCCAGCTCACACCATAGTCCCTGATGGTGCCTAGCCCGCACTCTCCATGCTTCTACCCAATGGAACCAGCCTTCCCAATCCCAGGGTCTCCAGACCTGGGCTGTCTGCAGCAAAAGCAGATACATTTTTCTCATGCTCCTGTTCAAGGTAGGAAACTGCTCACCTGCTATATCTACCAAATTGGTGTCAGTAAAGGTGAAAATAAATTTTAATGGAAACCTTGCCAGCCTCTTCCCCTTGGCTAAAAGATATCAGTGGCAAACTAAGGTACCAGAATACCCAAATTGCAACAGAATAAAATGTATGTCACTCTGCCTTCTCCAAACCCCTGTTCCATTTCTCAAGGTGGTTAAAAAAAATAAAGGGGATAAAGTCCTATAAGTGTCTTTTGCTAACACTAATGCACTATATAAAGGTTTCACTAACCCTAATGCAGTGTATACATGCACCATCCCTCCCACCTCACTCATGCACTTGCAGGTGGTGCCTGGTTTTGGGGACCACTCCATTTCCCAGAGCTTCTGTTTCATTCTGCTTCTACCAAACTCCTGGCCCCTGGGCTCTGGGTCTTAATCTGTTACCCCAGATGTGGTCCTTAGGTTTTCCTAAGAATTTCCACTTACCTTCACTGTTGCTCTTGGCCTTAGGATCCCAATACCCTAACAGGACAACCAGAAAGCAAAAGCTGACAATTACCCTCTGTCTACTCAAGACACACGTGGCCAGTTGAAAACGTTTACAGAAAAATAACAAAATTAAAGTTATAGGCTATGAAAAGAGCAGTCAGCTTTAATTGCTAATTGTCACGGGTGAGTGGTGACTATCTGCGGTTGGTGGTGCAGGAATAAAAAGAATTTACCAAGACAGTTGTAGGTTAAAAAAAAAAAAGCAGATTTATTAGAGAGAGAATGAAAATACGTTGCAAGGGTGCAACAGGCAGATCAGTGAGAGAAGAGCTGACTGCAAAGAGACAAAGGCTTGCTGGGGATTTTATAGGATGGCGCTTGTGCTGTGTGCTGAAGAGGGCTTTGTGCAGTACCGATAATGCCAAGGTTGCAGTGAGATAACTTGCAATTTTCTATCAGCCAAGGGTCTGGTGATAGCTGGGTGCAGGCAGACTGTGAGTTATTTGCACAGGAGGGCTACGTGTTCTGGAGCATGAAGAAAGGGAGACATAATTTACCTGCCTTCTCTTTTACTTTCCCTCCTTCCCCCTAGCCTGACCTCTCTCCCTAATTAGGACTCCACACTAATTAAGATGTGGAAAGCCAAAGGGACCAGTGAATACACATTGACAAGGCAAAGAAGCCATGAAGCCTTGAACTCATAGTTTCTTTTTAAATTATGATAAAATTCACATAACATCAACTTCACCATTTAAACCACTTTAAGTGTACAACTCAGTGGCATAGTACAGCCACAATGTTGTACAACTGTCACGTGTATCTCATTCTAGAACATGATTTCATCATCCCTAAATGGAGATCCCTGTGCCTGTCAGTGGTCACTCCTCATTCCTCTCTCCCAGCTCCTGAGAACCACTAATTTGCCTTCTCTCTCTGTGGATCTGCCTATTCTGGACATTTCATATGAATGGAATCATGCACCATGTCTGGGTTGCTTTCACTTTAGGGAAATCATGAATAATGCAGCTATGAGCATTCACACCTGTTTTCAGTTCTTTTGGGTACATACCTAGGAGTGGAATGGCTGGGTCATATGGAAATTCTAGGTTTAAATTATGAAGGAACTACCAGACTGTTTTCTAGAGTGGTTGAACCACTTCACATTCCCAACAGTGATTTATGAGGCTTCCAATTAAAATCCTGGCCTTTTAAGATCCATCAAAAAGCTAAGGATGGACCTGGTGGTGGCTCATGGCCATAATCCCAGCACTTTGGGAGGCCAAAGCAAGAGGACTGCTTGAGGCCAGGAGTTTGAGACTAGCCTGGGCAACATAGAAAGACCCTATCTCTACAAATAAATAAATAAATAAATAAGCCAGGCATGGTGGCACATGCCTATAGTCCCAGCTACTCAGAAGGCTGAGGTTGGAGAATCTCTTGAGCCCAGGGGTTCAAGGCTGTGGTGAACCATGATCATACCAGTGCACTGCATCCTGGGCAACAGAGCAAAACCCTGTGCCCCCGCGTCCCCTGGTTCCCCCCCAAAAAAAGGCTGAAGATGCAGAAAAAACACACATGAACTAGAATCCAGGATGTGATGAACCTTCCTACAAAGAAGAAACCTTCAGTTGCTTTCATCCCCGGTAGCAGGAGTGGGGAGAAGAGGAAGAATCCAGCTGACATTGAAAGGAGTTTTTAATGTCACTCCTGGGCAACATTAAAAACTGGGTGTAGGCAGGCTGGCACGGCAGATCAGCATCCTGATGAGGTCCAGCCAGACAGCCCACCTGCCGCCAACCCTTCAATGCACTCCTGCAGTCTTCATGAAGCCCCCTGGGGAATTGTACACCACACAGTGCAAAAACAAACTCAGAGTGAGGCAGTGCAGGGAAGCTCAGGCACACCCCTCCAAGGCACTCCGAATCTTCCCCATGGGCAGCCACACACCTGTCCCTGTCCCCCACCTAGGATGGGAATTTGGAATGACCAAATCCAGGGCAAGACAGAAAATAAAGAGGACTCTTCAAAAACCCAACAAGTGAGCAGCCACGCTGCAAACAGAGCATGACTTAGAGTCTCACCAGTGCTCAGATCCTAAGCTCTGCTAAAGGGAAAGTGTGGATCCCCTCTCAAAGCATCTGAAGCCAAGGGGGTGAGCAGAACCTAATTAAAACCAAACAAATGACATTCACGCTGACACAGCAGCTTACCAAGGGGCCACACAGATGAAGTGTGTGATGTTTTCTAGACGAAAATATGACTGACTCGGTCTCCACTATTTTTTACAACCAATGTCTATTATGCATGCATATTTATGTTTGCGCGTATGACGTGTGAAATAGCAGGAGGTATGCAAATGTTAGATATTTCATCTATATCCTTTAAGACATGCATAGGAAATCCATAAAAGAATCTAGCAGGAAAGGCAAACAGCGTATGTTAAGAGATGGGGAATTTCAGGGGCAAGATGAAAATACGAAAGAAGAAACAAACAGAAATGCCAGCTATCAAACAAAATAGATATAACATCAGAAATAAGAAGTTCATGTCATGGGCAAAGAAAAGAATCAGAGAACTTGAGGACAGGTCAAGAAAATTATCCAAATTAAAATGAATTAAAATGTAAAGAGTAAAAGGTAAAATGAAGCAACTATTTCTATTCATCAAAAGATATATTTAAGAATGTGAATAGGCTTCAGGCAATAGAAGCAAAAATAGACAAGTGGGACTACGTCAAACTAAAAAGCTTCTCTGCAGCAAAGGAAATAACGAAGTGAAAAGGCAACCTATGGAATGGGAGAAAATATTTCCAAACAATATACTGATAACCATATATCCAAAACACATAATGAACTCCCAAACTCAATAACAGAACTACAAATAACCCAATTAGAAAAATGGGCAAAGGACTTCACTAGACATTTCTCCGAAGAACACATACAAACGCCAAGAAGCACATGAAAATATTCTCAACATCACAAATCATCAGGAAAATGCAACTCAAACCCACACACAACGAGATATCACTCCACAACTGTCAGAACAGCTGCTCTTAGAAAAACAAACGACAAGAGACAAGTGTTAGTGAGGATGTGGAGAATTTCTTTGCACACTGTTGGTGGAAATGCAAAAAGGTGCTGTTGCTGTGAAAAACAGTATGGAAGTTCCTTGACAAATTAAAAAATGGAACTACCTTGTGATCTAGCAATCCCACTCCTGGAAATATACCCAACGGGCCTGAAATCAGGATCTCAAAGACATATCACACTCCTCTGTTCACTGCAGTACTATTCACCATAGCCAAGATATGGAAGCAACCTAAATGCCCATCAACAGATAAATGGATTTAAAAACAACAACAACAGCAACAACAACAAAAACATGGTCTATACATATGATGGAATACTATGCAGCCTTAAAAGGAAGGAAATTCTACAATATGTAACAGCATGGATGAACCTTGAGAACCTTATGTTAAGTGAAATAAGCCAGGTAGAGAAAGACAAATTCTGTATTATTCCACTTATATGAGGTATCTAAAGTAGCTAAATTCATAAGACTGAAAAGCAGAGTGGTGGTTTCCAGGGGATAGGGGAAGGGAAATGGGGAGTTATGAGTCAGCAGGCATAAAACTTCAGGTAAGCAAGATGGATTAGCTCCAGAGACCTGCAGTCAAACATTGTACCAGCAGTCGACAATACTGTATTGCACACTTAAAATTTTAAGAGGTTAGATCTCATAGTATTCTTATCACTATCAAATAAAAATTTTTAAAAACATATTGCATGGAACAATGACAATGGCAAATACTAAGGTCACCGTTCATTATTTCACATTTTTATGTCTATTCTAAGACTTTTGCTTGGAAACTTTGCCTAATAGATTATGTGCTTTCCTTAATAACTATGTGCTTGGAAACTTTCCTTAATAATACAAATATCCATGTTTTTTATTCCAAACTCTCAAACCAGCATATTGTCTCATCAGATAGCAAAACAAAGCTTGCTTTTATTAAAAAAAAACAAATAAATAAAAGACGATTTGAACAAGGCCAATAGAGTAACTAGAACCAAACAATGGCTATAGAAAGGTTTTAATTTACTTTTTGGGAAATGATTGGTTCTTTTAGATGCTTCTAATTTATCATCAAGTGAAGAGAGTGGGACTATTAAGAGGATACATGAGATAACTTAAAATAATTCAAAGTAACATTCAATTTTTTAAAAATTAGGAAAAAAGGAATATAGATAAGCAACATAGATCAGGGAAACTTATTTATAAGACAATTATTTTTTAAAGGATTTATATCCAGAATATGTAAAGAACAAATCAATGATAAAAAAGGAATGAAACAATACGATGGTTAAAACAATTGAATATGCACTTTATACAAGAAGATATACAAAAGGCTAATAAGCAAATAAATAGGTATTCAGCCTGATTAGTAATCAGAGAAGTGAAAATTACCACCATGAGATACCATTTTACAACCCCTATGGTGGCTAAAATAAAAACAAAACGAAACAACAAAAAATGGAAAATATCAAATGCTAGTGAAGATGCAGAACAAGTGGAACTCTTTTTTTTCTTGAGACGGGGTCACGCTCTGTCACCCAGGCTGTAGCGCAGTAGCACGAACAAAGTTCACTACAGCATTGAACTCCTGGGTTGAAGCAATCCTCCCAAACAGTTAGGACTAGAGACAAATTAGCCACCACTCTGGCTAATTTTTTCATTTTTGTAGAAATGAGGTCTTACCCTGTTGCCGAGGCTGGTCTCAAACTCCTGGGCTCAAGCAATCCTTCCACCTCAGCCTCTCAAAGTGCTGGAATTGCAGGCATGAGCCACCGTACCTGGCCCCTAGAACTCTTATATATTACTTGTTGAAGTGTAAACTCATGCAAATGTTTTAGAGAAAAGTTTGGCCATTTCCTATACAATTGAATAGACATGTATTTTACCGTCAAACAATTACACTACTCAATGTTTAAACAAGAGAAATAAAACTATCTATCCACCCAAAGCCTTAGTCACAATCACCAAAAACTGGAGACAATCCAAATAGCTATCAACAGAAGAATGCATAAACAAACTCTGGAACATCAATCTAACATAAGACTACTTAGCCATGAAAATAAACGAACCACTGATACATGCAACAACAAATAAGAATCTCACACACATTATGTTGAGTGAAAGAGGTGAGACCCCAAAGAATCCATATGGCCTGAATCCATTCATATGCAGTCCAAGAAAAGGCAAAAATTATCTATGGTGATAGAACTCTGAAAAGTGTTTGTCTCTGGCTGGGGTATTGATTAGAGAGGAGCAACAGGAACGTTCTGAGATGATAATGGGCATGCGCTACATATTTTGTTTGGGACAGTGATTATATGTGTGTACAAAATTATCAAAACTTATCAAACAGAACATTTAAGATCTGTGCATTTTACTGTAGGAAAATTATATCTCATAAAATATACTAAAAATAAGAAAAGAGAAAAAGAAGAGAATTGGCTTTGTTATCTATAAAATGAAGTCATGGGCTACATCCCAGATTCTCCTCTAGCTTTTACATTCTGGGATGCATCTAGGACTTCATGGTGACAGAGCTTGTTTCCTTAAAAAGATAATAAATATAAAACACTTTAGAAATATGCAGAAAGAAGTTAACATAGAGGACCTGAGATTGCTCTCCTTCGAAAGGCCTGCTTGTTCTCGGCTGGCAATTGGGAATTAGATTTGGGGAGGGTTCTCACCTTCCCAGAATTAATAAGAATGATGCACTCTGCCTGAAATGCTTGTACAAACAACATAGTTTATGCTGAACACCTGCTTTCTGTCTGGGAGTCTGCAAATTTGGTAGTACTAGCAAAGGGCACTTATGTGAACAGCTCCCAATAAAAAACCTGGGTGCTGAGTCTCTAACCAGCTTCCCTTGTAGGCAACACTTCACATGTGTTGACAGCTCACTGCTGGAGGAGTTAAGTATGTCCCGTGTGACTCCTTTCAGAGACATACCTGGAAGCTTATGCCTGGATTCTGCCAGACTTTACCCCATGCGCTGTTTCCCTTTGTTCAATGTGCTCTGTATTTTTTTGTTGAAATACATCTCAGCCATGAGCCCCACTATGCACTGAGCCTGTCAGTCCTCCTGGTGAATCGCTGAACCTGGGGACCTCCAGCACAAGAAACATCAGACCATTCTGGCTTCAGGGTTCTCACTGTCTCCTCCCACACGTTTTCTATTATTGAATCCGAGCTACATTCAGTCCAGTGAGCCAAAATGCATTTATATAAAGGTTGATTCATAGCTGGGAGTCACATTAACCAGAGGGTATGAACACAAGAACAATTGCTGTCATCTCGCCTCCTGGAACAGTTCTAGACCTCAGCCTACTGTTTTAAAGTTTCGACGGCTTCCCAATGAGGACCCCAGCTGTTCTTATACCTTAGCCAGAGGCTTTGAAAGGCATCTTCCATAGCCCACTGGTGAAACTGCAAGTGCCATGCAGAGAAAATTACAGGGAAGAGAGAATTCAGCCAAGGAAGACAGAAAGAGCAAAATAAAGTTGGAAGCAAGAGAAATGTTCCACCAAGTAGGAAACATCAACCTTCAAATGGGGAAGGCTTTGAGAACCACAGACAGTTAGACCCAGAAGGTTCTATGAGACCTCATGGGTGGTGAATACCCTCATTTTACAGATTGTCTTAGTCTATCTGAGCTGCTATCGTGGAATGCAACAGATTAGGTGGCTTATAAGCAACAGAAATTTATTGTCACAGCTCTGCAGGCTGGAAGTCCAAGACCAAGGTATTGCAGAATCTGTGCTGGTGAGGACCTGCTTCCTGTTTCATAGACAGGAAGTGCCTTCTCCCCATGTTCTCATATGGTACAAGGAGTGAGGGAGCTCTCTGGGGTCTCTTTCTGTGGGTACTAATCCCATTTTTGAGAACAACCCCCTCATGATTAATCACGTGCCAAAGGCCCCTCATCCAAATACCATCATGTCGGGGGTTAGAATTTAAATATATGAATTTGGAGGGGAGGGGAATAAACAGTCAGTCCACTGCACAAGTGAAGGGACTGAAGTCCAGGGAGGTTAAATGCTTGACTCTAATGACAGCCATAAAATTGGTGTGAGGAGGGACTAACCCTACCCCTGTGCTTAGTGTTGATGAATTATCCAGTGCTTTGAAACCATTACATTTTAATTCCTGATCAAGTCAGAATTTGGCTAGTATAAAATAATGTCCAGGACACCTACTTTTCTCACTGAAGAACTGAGAGGGTTTTTTTTTGCTTTTTTTTTTTTTGATTGTTTGTTTTTTTTTTGAGACAGAGTCTGGCTCTGTTGCGCAGGCTGGAGTGCAGTGTCGCGATCTCGGCTCACTGCAAGCTCCGCCTCCCGAGTTCAGGTCATTCTCCTGCCTCAGCCTCCCGAGTAGCTGGGACTATAGGTGCCCGTCACCACACTCGGCTAATTTTTTGTATTTTTTAGTAGAGACGGTGTTTCACCGTGTTAGCCAGGATGCTCTCGATCTCCTGACCTCATGATCCACCCGCCTCGGCCTCCCAAAGTGCTGGGATTACAGGCGTGAGCCACCGTGCCCAGCGAAGAACTGAGAGCTTTAAGTGAAAAGATCAGATCATAAAGTCAGCTTGTCCCCCTTTCAAATATTGGCTTTATTACTCCAAGCTTCCATGTCCCATTATCTCCACTTTTAAAAGAGATGAAGTGCACCCAACTTCCAAGGCAGATGGGAGGTGTCCAGCGAATGATATTCCACTCTTTTCCTTTCTCCTCTTTCAACTAACTCTCGCCGATGCCTCTCCTTGGGTCACAGTGATGTTTCATATCTCAGAATATTTCCATGATGAGGAAAGTGAAAAAAAAATGAATGTCTATGTAGTCTATGTCTTCTGCTGGTTTCCATAAGCTTAAAAAAATACATCTAATTCACTCTTGGCTTTAGTTCATGACTAAGTCCTTAAAAGCAAACGCAACAAAAACAAAATTAGGCAAACAGGACTTAAACTAAAAAGCTTCTGCACAGCAAAAGAAATAATCAACAGAGTAAATAGACAACCTACAGAATGGAAAAAAATTTGCAAACTATGCATCTGACAAAGGGCTAATATCTAGAATCTACAAGGTACTCAAACAACTCAATGAGAAAAACAAAAAAACAAAAAAACAAATAACCCCATTAAAAAGGGGGCAAATGACACAAACAGACATTTTCCAAAAGAAGACATATAAGCACCCAAGAAACATGTGCAAGACCACTAATCATCAGAGAAATGCAAATTAAAACCACAATGAGGTACCATCTTACACCATCAGAATGGCTATATTAAAAAGTCTAAAAACAACAGATGTTGTTAAGAATGCAGAGAAAATGGAATACTTGTACACTGTTGGTGGGAATGTAAATTAATGTAACCTCTATGGAAGGCAATATGGAGATTTCTCAAAGGATTGAATAGAACTACCATTTGACCCAGCAATCCCACTACTGGGTATGTACCCAAAGGGAAAGATATCATTGTATTAAAAAGATACCTGCACTTGTACATTTATCTCAGCACTAATCACAATACCAAAGATATGGAATCAACCTAAGTGTCCATCAACAGAGGACTGGATTAAAAAAAAAAGTGGTATATATATTCCATGGAATACTTCTCAGTCATATAAAAGAACGAATTCATGTCGTTTGCAACAAAATGGAGGGAACTAAAGGTCATTATCATTACTGAAATAACTCAGAAAGTCAAATACTACATATTGTCACTTATAAGTGGTTGCTAAACAATGGATAAAATACAAACTGGAATAATAGACACTGGAGACCATAAAAGGTGGGCGGTGAGATAGGAGCGAGGGATGAAAAATTACTTAATGGGTACAAAGTTCACTATTTGGATGATGGATACACTAGAAGTCCAGACTACTGCTACACAATATATCTCTGTAACAAAATTATACTTACACCCCCTAAATATATAAAAATAAATCAATGCCTAAAAAGCAATAGGAAAAAAATACAGATGATGAACGCTATCTCTTAGACATAAGTTCCTATAGGGCCATCTAATATTAATTGAATATTTAGGGCAGTAGTCTCTGTTCTGAGATGGAAAGCATTGCAAAGTCTGGATAGAACAAAAAACTTAATGATGATAGTTGCCTTTAGTTTAAACACAATTTTGAAAAAGACGGAAAACTTTTTTTGTTGTTGTTGCAGCTGAGGGCATCCTTTCTCACAAACAGCTCTGTTTTTGTGCTCAATCCCACTGGGCAGGGGTTCTAATTGAAGACTGTCTTTTATAAAGCAGAGATGCCCTTGACACAGATTTCCATGTTAAGTTTGCTTAGGCTTCAAGCTTATTGTTACTTGCAGACAGACAGTTATGACAACAGTAAACCAACAAGATCCAAATCCAAACAACATGATTACACAATTCTACTTAATTAGCCAATGACAATTCCTTGTTTATTAAAATGGTTCTTGCCTTGGTCTGTTTGGCTGTTATGCCAAAGTACGATAGACTAAGTGGCTTATAAACAACAGAAACATATTGCTCACAGCCCTGGAACAATAAATTTGTTCTTGGAAGAGCAAGAACAAGGCACCAAGAGATCCAGTATTTAGTGAGGACTTGCTTCCTGGTTCGTAGATGGTGCCTTCCTGATGTGTCCTCACATGGTGGAAGAAGCAAGGGGACTCTCTGGGGCCTCTTTTAGAATCACTATGGGAAACCAGTCCCATTCATGAGTTTCCACCTTCATAACCTCTTCACCTCCCAAAAGCCCCACCTCCAAATACCATCATCTTAGGGGTTGGGGTTTCAACATATGAATTTTGGGGAGTCAGAAACAGTCCATCTATAACAGTGCTTATGCAAATGCAAACAAATTTATGCCCAGTATAGCCAGAGAGTATGCTATGTATATTAGGTGAATGTCCACAGACAAACATTTACTGCCTAGGGGGGCATGTGGTGCGATGTCACTTTATAAACAACCATGTCATTTTTAAATAAACAAAGAAGGTATTAATTATCTTTGTTTTAGTTAGACTAGTTAATGCAAAATTTGTCTGACATAAGATTCCTGAATTCATATTCCTAAAGATGGTTCGTGTGCACCTAGGAAGCTAAACAGTGATCTTTTGGTGCCATCTTGAGCTCTCTGGGAACAATGTTGGCCTCCTGTGTTTTGAGGTAACGCTACCAGACTTCCTCCTTCCAGTAATATCAGCAGTAGAATGAATAGCCATTCTAGCTTAGAATTTGAAAATCATGTATTACAGCATCTACAAGTTTTAACTAGCTAAACAAATGCTCCATAAGAGTGCTGATTAAAGTGTTGTACCGAACCGGAGAGGTTACTGAGCCTGTGCTATACAGCTCTGCACTATTCCATAATTTACATCAATGATTTGCATGAATCGACCGTCAGAATATTTATCCAACATGGGGAAGACGGCATGTGCATCAGAAGAGAACAGGGATTCAGAAAAGACCTTGAGAAGCGGAACAAAAGATGGAAGCTAACAAAATTAAACGCAATGGGGAAAACACATAATCTTCTTATTTAAGAAACATAATCAATGGCACAAAGATGCCAATATTTAGACGTGACCTACTTGCAGCTCCTGTGAAGAAGACTTTAAACAACTACAAAGCGAGTTTAGTCAGCTGGGGAAGGTAATGACTGAGAAGCCTGAAGTTAATACTAGTTTGGTGTACCTTACGAAGAAGATGCTTTTGGGACAAGGAAAATGAGTTCCACTCAGCTGTTTACACAAAGTCAGACCAGAGTTGGAATATTTTTCAGTGCAGATTCCTGTGATTTAAGAGGGATGGAGACTCAGTGGTATATCAAGGGAGAGCTATCAGGATGCTTAAGGGTATAAAAACCATCTGACGGCCGGGCACAGTGGCTCAAGCCTGTAATCCCAACACTTTGGGAGGCCAAGGTGGGCTGATCACGAGGTCAGGAGATCGAGACCATCCTGGCTAACATAGTGAAACCCCGTCTCTATTAAAAATACAAAAAAGTAGCCGGGCGTGGTGGCAGGCGCCTGTAGTCCCAACTACTCTGGAGGCTGAGGCAGGAGAATGGCGTGAACCCGGGAGGTGAAGGTTGCAGTAAGCCAAGATTGTGCCACTGCATTCCAGCCTGGGCAACACAGTGAGACTCCGTCTCAAAAAAAGAGAAAAGTCTGTCATGCAGGATTTCTTAGGAATTGGTAACATTTTACTCAGAGCGGAAAATGGCATTTGAGTTGCACTACAGTGTGTTCCAATGGTGGTCTGTAAAAGAGAGAAAGGATTTAGCCATTGTCTCAGAAGCCACAGCCGGGACAGTGTCCAGAACAGAACCAGGAACTTACAAGTGCTGCCAGACTACGAAATGATCAGCCTCTCAAAGTCCCTTCCTCCCATGCGGGAATTGGGTGGAGGGTGAAAAGCCGCATCTGTCGGGGATATTGCAGAAGGGATTTGTTTATGGAAAATTAGGAAATTTAAACAAAGTGGTTCCCACCATCTTTCTCAACCAGAAGATTCCGACAGCCCATAGACAAACTCGTCATCTGAGATACACAGAAGTGGAAACAAAACAATAAAAGCACATCAACGGAGACAGAACCCAACAAAACAAGCATTCTTTCCCTCTCTGCAACACACATGCACAATCTCTTCCTCGCTCCACCTTTTAGACACTGAATGACATCTCCTGATGCAATAAACTTGATAGGAAGATGATAATTAACAAATAATTTGGCAACAAAATTTAATTATAGGTCATTTAGATGTTTTGAAACAGTCACAAAAGCGATTTGCATGTCACTAATTAGCCCCATTTATAACCTCTCCTAAAATGTTCCCTTGCTAAGCCTCACAGAAAATCATTATAATCAATGGAAATTACCAAGCAACAACAGATTTAAGAAACAAGAACGAGACAACACATGTTGGGAGAATATGCAACAGAAGCAGGTAGCTGCTGTGAACATCCCAACTAGTATGTTTCAAGGTTAAAAGCTCCCAGCCTGGCCAAGGGAAGAGACACTTACCTTAAAGGCATCTCTAGCTTGAGATCCTGTTGTTGAGGAAGTGAGCTGTGATGGAGGAGATTGCAACTTCATTCGTTCATCCTCTGTTCATGGTTTCTGCACCAGTGGGAGTTTAATAAGCATATTCCCATGAGAAACCTCTGCTTTGAAGCAGGCCAATCCTACTCAATCACTGCAACCTCACTACAGCTGGGTCCCGTCAGCTGCTGGAGGCTTGGCCAACAGCACTGTGCTTGGGCAGATAATGTGAGGCGGAGACACTCTGCCTAGTTGCTGCATTCTTTTGGGAGTTTCAGGTGATCCTGGTAAACTGGATTCTTCAGAAGGGGCAACTTCTCCCCTTCGGTACGATTTGTGTCAAAGATAAATGCAGACATAATCTGATACCCAAGCGGTTTATGCTAGCAGCAGTGATATGAATCTTATAGCAGGAACAGGCCAGTGACATGGGCCATAGAGAACGAGATGGTCAGATAAAAGACTGAACGGGAGTTCAAGGGATTTTTTTCTCCCCTCTCATACCTGTATTCAGTCTGGGTCAGTGACCGGGCATTTCTTTCCTAAAGAAAGTTTAAGCTATTCTTATAAGAGTGAGCTTTATTTTAAGGTATTTAAAAGCTGTGCCTGTGCTGAGGTGGTTTTATCTTTTGGAAAGCCCCTTGGGGCCAGGTTTGCTAACTGCAGAGCCAGGTTGCATCATACCGCTAAGTGACAAGTGGTGTCAACCTGAGAGACCCTCAAATGAGCTTTTTGGCAATCATTGATCTTATAACCACAACGTATCTTTTATCATATGCTGTTCCAGCCTAAGTAAGCATTTCCTTGGTGGACTCCTTGAATATTTTCTCCCTTTCAGTTCAGCAACCATGACAAAACAGAAAAAGAGGTTGCTAAGTTGAAATACCACTGACATTGTCACATTTCACCCGAACCCTTTGATCTTGGAAAACAGCAAAGGTTAAGAAATCCCTTGACAAAGATTCTTTGCTTGACCAAATATAACCCAGTCTCCTGAATCTTGTTCTAAGATTATCTGTGCACTTCTTTGTAAAATCCAGTTTCTGCAAGAAGCCCTCACCCTCAATATCTGATCACACATGATATCAGATCATTCTCTATAGGGTTCCTCAACCTCCACCTGCCCTCAGGCAATGTCTATCTTCCTAGCATTACATAGATGTTAAAAGTTAAGCACATAGATTAGTGATGCATATATAGGCATCATTTCACAAGGTCAGCAATCCTGCAGGAAAAGCAAAATTGCAGTCTACATATCTATGTGACTAAGGATTGAAAAAAAAAAAGCCAACTTTTCACATTTCCTTGAAGGGTATATGATGAAGAATGGAGGAAAAAAGAAAAACAGAAACAGGAAAAGTATTTGGCTCATCTCAGGAATCTGACTGCATCAAGTATAAAGATTCCTTAGAACATATGAATGCAAAGTTAAAATTTTCCTTGGCAATTAAAAATGCTGTGCACTAATACTCTGCTTTCTAATGTGATTCAATTCAACAATGTGGGGAATGTTTACTACATTTCCAGCTTGATGTCAAGCAATGGGGAATACAAGTTCCAGTTCTGCAAAGATTCATCAACTCCCTTCTTAGTTGAAGAGAGAGGCTGAGAAATGAGAGGAATAAGACACAAAACAGTCCCAACCTTCCATGATCTGAGAGTGGGAAAAGGCCAGATTATTACCCATCAGGCACACTCTCTCAGGCCTTTTTAGGGGCTCACAAAATGTCTTAATTTGTGTTATAATCAGAAGAAAAGAAAATGAACATTGGGGATTGAAGATCATATTGGTATTTGCACCAATATAGTTGTAAAATACAAATGTTAATATGTTTTATGTTTTTACATAATATATTTTTATATTAAACATATTTAATATGTTTTGCCTTCATGGCCCATGAAAGTCTTACTGGGCCCTGGGGAAGGGACCTTAGCCTGGTGAAGCAGCGGCTTTGCTCTACAAACACCTGGGGCAGAAATTTGATTTGAAAAATATTGTTCTCTCTTCTCTCTTTCAACCAGATTCCTTAGGAAAACCAAACTAGAGTCAAAACAAACCCCCGAAGCAGTAAGAGGTTGGATGAGATGGGCATACTACTGGGACTAGAACTGGCTCTCATACGCCCGAGCAATTTTAACAAAAAAGCAAGAAGTTTCCATCGAGAGGCTGCTGGCGAGTGCATGACCATAGGGAGCTGACATGCTCAGGAGGGAAGGTGTGGATCACGTGGAGCCCTCTAAAAGCTAAAGCCCTGTTACCTTCTCTTTAGTGCCCAGAGAATGTGGTATGTGATGCAAATGCTCAAAACCTCTTATATTATAGCTGTCTGACCTCTGGGGACCTTCAACTTTCTTCTAGGCCCATCTGTGCACTTGCTTGTAAAATCCAGTTTTAGCAAGAAGCCTGTTAAGTGAATTTAGCAAGAACACCCTATCGCCCCCGCACCCCCCGCATCTGTTCAACCTCAGTATCTGATCAGGCTCCTCAGCCTCCACCACCCTCAGGGGATGTGTGGTCACCTGGTCAGCCTTCTGCTAGAATCCTGTTCGGTCGGTTGAGCAAGAATCCCGCTGGCCCTTGGTGTTTCTTCTTAGTAGTTTTCCATCCACCGATGGGCACCCTACTCCGTGGCTATGAATCCTCACTTTCCCATGCTGTATTCAGATCTGAGCCCAATCTTTCTCCCCCGCTGCAAGTCCCCATTGCTGTGGTCCCTGCACCTGTTGCCATGGTCCTGAATAAAGTCTTCCTTACTGTGCTTTATCAAGTGCTACTGAATACTCCTTAACATCCTCCCACTCCTTGTGTTCTGGAAAACGGCTTATTGCAAAGAACCCCCCTTCCCCATATGACTGAGAAAAGACTCACAGATGTCCCTTGTCTAATAAGACAGAGAGAGACCCTCTAAATCCTCATTCTTTGTCTTATAAACAGTGACAAGTTAGCTGAGCCACTTGTCCTTCCTAGTCAAATGTTGGATCAGTTTCTCTTTTTCCCCCAGAACCCTGAACATGGGCCCATCCTCAGTCTGAGTGAGCAGGCACTTCCTCCTGGGAACAGTCTGGCCTCAGGGCAAATGTTTTCTCATCTACTGTCTAATCAGGCCACCCTTAAATTCAAGGTCAGTGCCTGTTATGTTTTCTAGCCTTGTTTACTCCTCTCCATAAAAGAAAAACCATTTTTGCCCCTAGCCTTTGAGAGGCTTGCAGACCTACAGCGTTCTCTCTTGCATTAAGCCTTTTGAATAAAAGTCCCTCCTTAGTAAGTCTGCATTTGTTTTTTTATTTGACACCAACCAGGGGAGACTTTTGGACCAGTGGAGTTGCAGCCCTGTTGAAGTTTGATTTTTATATAAAATAATATTTCCTGGGAGACTCCCTAAAGACTAGAGAATCACAGCCCTTGATGTAGCATCCTGCTATTGTGCATCTACTGGAAGCCACATGTCACTTACTCACCATCATGTTGATTAAAAGGGGGTGCAGGTGCATGTCTGCCCCATCTCTTAAGATGTCAGTTGCATCACTGTTAGGTTGCAAGGCAGATAACCCCACTGATGACTCAGTGACTATGGCAAACGTCTCTGACCAGCTTGGAGGACCAACACATTCCAATATGTTTGCTATGCGCACGAGCTCCTAATTAGCCCTCTGGTTCCTCTGCCGTGGACAGCTCTGTGGTCTGTGAGTAGGCTGTCATTTTCCTGGGGGTGCCAAGCAGGACCTAGCATTGGTCACATGGTCCCAGCAGAAAAGAAGAGACACATGGAATATAGGAGGATGAGAGGAGAATTGACTGAAAAGACAGCTAACAGCAGTGTGGGCAGGAAGAGGAGGAAGACGGCTCACCCCTGAGGCTGGTACCACTCTGAGGCCCAAAGGGGAAAGAGTGATCCCAGAGCTTGTGATAACCTTTGAGGAGTACAGGATGCAATCCTGGGCAATCCTGCAGGAGGGAACAGAGGAGATGAAAACCCCAACCTGGTTCTCCTTTCCCTTTCATTTTTTGACTTTCCTTGGCCGAAAACAACCAGGATAACAGAAAAGGCAAGACAGCCTATGGATGCTGTTCAACCTGGGCTTCTTCCAGGGTAGAGGACAGGTGGGGATAGGTAGAGGGACTCCAGGGATAACAGGAAAGATTCCAATCCAGGCCAGTCCCCACCAGGGGCATCATTCATCAGGAGCCCTAAATACACAACTGCGTCACTTCTTTCTCACCCCACATTAGATGGTACTGTTCTTCTCCCCATTGCACAAGAAGTGAGGCTTAGAGGGTCCCCACATTTATCCAGGATTTGAAGAATTTGAATGCCAGAGGGGGAGCACTGAATGGAATCCTGGTTTATCTGCCTCCAAAATACCTTGTTCTCACTCCTGGGTATCTACCCAGAGCTAAAGAAGTCATTATACAAAAAAGATACTTGCACACGCATGTTTACAGCAGCACAATTAGCAATTGCAAAAATTTGGAACTAGCCCAAATGCCCATCAATCAAAGAGTGGATAAAGAAACTGTGGTAAATATATATATGATGGAATACTATGCAGCCATGAAAAGGAATGAATTAATGGTGTTTGCAGCAACCTGGATGGAATTGGAGACTATTATTCTAAGTGAAGTAACTCAGGAATGGAAAATCAAACATTGCATGTTCTCACTCATAAGTGGGAGCTAAGCTATGAGGATGCAAAGGCATAAGAATGATGCAATGGACTTTGGGGACTCAGGGGGAAAGGGTGAGGAGGGGGTGAGGGATAAAAGAGTACAAATAGGGTTCAGTTGTACACTGCTCGGGTGATGGGTGCACCAAAATCTCACAAATCACCACCAAAAAACTTACTCATGTAACCAAACACCACCTGTTCCCCAAAAACCTACTGAAATAAAAGCATAAATAAAAATACCTTGTTCTCCTAATTATGTGTAATGTGTAAATTCCTTTCATTCCACAAGGGAAGAGAAGACATTTAAAAAAACAGGAGTAGTGTACTGACTCAGATTTCCATTGGAGTATTAAGACAACTAGTCATTCTTTCTAGATAGCCAGTTTCAACTGTGATTAATCAGAGACAACAAGGCCACTGTGAGCATGTGAGGGCTTTGGAGGAATGGTTTTATGGAAAAGTTAGGAAAAGGAAGACATAGAGAAAGCTGCCAGAGTTACTCATTTTGCACTGGGTGCCCCCCTCCACAATCAGTCAAAAAATAATGTGACTCAGCAGAAAAAGGGAACATGTTCAAGGGGGAAAAACATGTAAATAGTGTTTATTGTATTCCTACCATGTACCAGGCCTGCTTTGCATTTTATATAAATGATGATGATGACAATTAATACAATCTTTTATATTTTCATGTTTTCAGACAGGGTCTTGTTCTGTGGCCCAGGCTGGAGTGCAATGGTGAGATCATAGCTCACTGCAGCCTCAACCTCCCATCCCAGACTCAAGCAATCCTCCCACCTCAGCCTCCTGAGTAGCTGGGACTACACGCAGGTACCACCATGCCTGGTTCATTGTTTAACTCGTTTTTTTAGAGATAGGGTCTTACTATGTTGCCCAGACTGGTCTCAAACTAGCCTCAAGCGATCCTCCTTCCCTGGTCTCCTAAAGCACCATGATTACAGATGTGAGCCACCACCCCCAGCCTAGATTAACCGTCTTTAAAGTAGATATGCTGGGATAGGGGGGAGGAAGTGAAAAGCCAACTGGGACACACAAAAAAAGCCAGGAGCAGCCTGGGAGGGTGGTTGTAAATTGTTCCTTTCCTGAGCTTGGAGATGGATACAGTTTTTACACATGAAGGAAACCAAAATATCCCCTTTTAAAATAATGAGGATTGTTGATCGAAAAGAAGAAGGTTAAAAGGCAGTGGACACACTGCCCCTCCATCTGCTTTCCTCACAGCAGGACAACAATTGACAAAGACAAGGTCTTCCTGCCCACCTGTCTGCCTTTGCCACCTTCCTGCCCTCCTGCTTGCCTTTCCCTCCGAAAGAGGGTCCACTTTACAACTCTTGCCTATTAGCTCAGAGACAGCACCACGGCAGCTAGAGGCAGATTTTACTCTTCCCAGAAATTTACCTTTTGGCAGCCTGCACATGTTCTCCTCTTTGTCTTGTCAGTACATAGGATTTATGACTCTTTGTTAAAATCCTATTTGAGCAAGGCCCCTAAGCCACTGCCTTGAGAGACAAGTATTTTTGAACTGAGGCCTCTCCTGCGTGATGGGTAGAGTATATGCCAATAAACTTCTGATGGTTTTTCTCTTGTGAATCTGACTTTTATTTTCAGGAGAGTGTCTCAACTAGGAACCTATGAGGGAAAGAACAGACAATAGACTTTCTCCCTTACACACACAAAAGAAACATTAAGGAAGTGGGATGTCCATTAGAAGGCACTTCAGATTGTCTCATTTTTGACAGGAACTGCATTTGTAGATACTTCCACAGCAAGCATCAAATTCAATTTCATTATTACAATGTAATCAAGCAAATTCACTGAAGTACAGTACTTGTCAGCCAGAAAATTGTTTGTTTGGTATAATTCATCATCAATGACCTTGAAAAAATTATGGGACATGTATGTGTAAATAACTACGTATTCTGGTTATGCCAGAGGGATTATCTGCAGGATCTGTAGATGAGCTATCTATTTAAAACAGGTAACTCCTGGAGTAAGAAGGCACAAAGTCAAAGGTGTGCATTGTACAAAATCCCCTTTATAAACAGCAAACTTTTAGCGTCCCTAGTATCTTCAGACAGAATTCCTTTTTCTTTTCTTTTCTTTTTTTTTTTTTTTTTGAGATGGAGTCTCGCTCTGTCACCCGGGCTGGAGTGCAGTGGCAAAATCTCAGCTCACTGCAACCTCTGCCTCCCGGGTTCAAGCAATTCTTGTGCCTCAGTCTCCGGAGTAGCTGGGGATTACGGTGTGTGCCACCATGCCCAGCTAATTTTTGTATTTTTAGTAGAGATGGGGTTTCACCATGTTGCCCATGGCTGGTCTCAAACTTCTGAGCTCAAGCCATCCTCCCACCTCAGCCTCCCAAAGTGCTGGGATTACAGGCATCAGCCACTGTGCCTGGCCCAGAATTCTTTCCTAAGTAATCATTAATAACCACATCCCCTTCTCAGTTCACATCTTCCATTAGTCATATTATCACTTGCATACACCTGGACATCAGCGCATATTGTATTTCTTCTCTTATGCATTGCTGAATGATTTCGACTGGCCCAAATGGACAGGCTGCAAAGGGAAAGGAATACATTGACACGTATCTGCTCCCCTGTTCTGCAGCAGGAAGCCCTGAAAGGAAGGGGAGGAGGAAGGAAATGCAGGAATTGGCTTTTATATGTAGCTCTGATCTCTATGAAGAGATACCCTTTCCCCATTCTGGGCAGGGCAGGGATGACTCTAGCCCTGAGATTAAAAAATAAAGAAAGATAGGCAGTGCCTTCTGGGGCACAAGAACAGGTCAGCCTTCTCCTCAAAGCCCACCAGTAGAGACTTTGATGCCTGTTGGAAATCTTAGCAAAGTGACAGGTGTCCCAGGAAACCGGAGCATCTCACAGATATACTCACATTGTGGAACATGAGAAATACTGGTGGGAAAAACAAAGAGTGGTTTCCCTGCAGAGCAACTTTCTACAAGGGGGAAGGCCCAGCCAACCCAGAAAAATTCAGTGGGAGTAGTAGGCAGAATTCTAAGATGGCCAGAAGTCGGAGAGAGATGCTGGACACCAACCAGTGTCCACAAAGAAGCTGATAGTAATGATGTGAACGTCCTGTGGGGTCCACAGACCTAGAAATCACTAGTGGCCCAGGACTTTCAGCAGCAAGAAAGTGGTAACCTCAGTCCCAGAACCACAAGGAACTGAATTCCACCAACATGCACCGAATTTGGAATAGCACCAGGAGGCTCAGGGGAGAACACAATGTATCTGGCACCCTGATTTCATTCTGGCGATCCCCTGAGCAGGGTATAGTCTACCCTTGCTTAGACTTCTGAACCCAGAGAGATGATACACAGGTGTTGTTGCCAGCCACTGTGTGCTATGGAGCAATAGAAAATGAATACAGTGGAGTGAATGTTAAAGTAAGTGTTTTTCACTGGGGAGATGTTGGTCTAAGGATACAAAGTTTCACTTAGGAGCAAGAGTTCAAGAGATCTTCCCTACAACATGATGACCGTAGTGAATAACAACACATTGGATATTTGAAAATTACTAAACAGTAGGTTATAAGTGTTCTTTCCACCAACAAAGTATGTCAGGTAATGCACATGCTAATTAGCTTCATTTAGCCATTCTATAACGTACATACACACACACACACACATACATACACACATATATATAAAACAAAATGTCATGTTGTATACCCTAAATATAATTTTTATTTTTCATTTAAAAAAATTAATTTTGCTAAAAAGTAAACGCTTTTCTATCCAAAGCTAGAGATCTCAGGCTGGGATATTTGGTTTAGAAATTTATTTGCATATCTTACCTAGAAAGTTATTATTGAAACATTATAAAGTATTAAAAGGAATATTTATAGATTTAATATATATTTTAACATATAACACCTAGTATATATTAAATATACATTTATATATACATTGATTTATTTATAATTATATATTCAATATAAAAATATTTATTC
>NW_012117866.1:1843733-1844562 GCF_000951035.1 Colobus angolensis palliatus | reverse complement strand
TATTTATATTGTATAATTGTATAAATACATAAATATAAATATTTCTATTTCTATAAATATGTGTGTATAAATATATATATATAAATGCATAGTCTCTGATCATCAGAAAAATGCAAATCAAAACCACAATGAGATACCATCTCACACCAGTCAGAATAGCGATTGTTAAAAAGTCAGGAAACAACAGATGCTGCTGAGGCTGTGGGGAAATAGGAACACTTTTACACTGTTGGTGGGAACGTAAATTAGTTTAACCATTGTGGAAAACAGTATGGTGATTCCTCAAGGATCTAGAACCAGAAATACCATTTGACCCATTACTGGGTATATACCCAAAGGAATATAAATCACTCTTCTATAAAGACACATGCATATGTATGTTTACTGCAACACTATTTACAATAACAAAGACATGGAACCAACCCAAATGCCCATCAATGATAGACTGGATAAAGAAAAGTGGTACATATACACCATGGAATACTATGCAGCCATAAAAAGGAATAAGATCACGTCCTTTGCAGGGACATGGGTGAAGCTGGAAGCCATCATCCTCAGCAAACTAACATGGCAACAGAAAACCAAACACCACATGTTCTCACTCCTAAGTGGGAGTTGAATATTGAGAACACATGGACACAGAGAGGGGAACAACACACACCAAGGCCTGTTTGGGGGTAGGGGGGCGACGGGAGGAAACAGAGGATGGGTCAATAGGTGCAGCAAACCACCATGGCTCACGTATCCTATGTAACTAACCTGCACGTTCTGCACATGTATCCCATTTTTTTTTTTAGAAGGAATACAAAAGAAAAAAATTTTAAAAATA
>NW_012117866.1:1837981-1843592 GCF_000951035.1 Colobus angolensis palliatus | reverse complement strand
TATATATAAAATTATATATAAATACATAATATGAAAATAAATATTTCTTAAAATCTGTGGTATTAATCTTTGTATTGCAATTCAGTTTTTAATTCCATCTACAAATATTGATTGAACTACAACTTAATGTTACCTGCTATGCAAGACTTGGCACCACCCCTACATGTAAAAAAGGTCCAGAATCTATTGGCTGGATGGTCCAACCTCAAAACAGAAAGAAGAAAGGGACGTGCTGTGGGCTAAGTAATGGTCAGGGCCCGAGGCACCCACAACCGAATCCCTGGCACCTCACACACTTTACCTTACATAGCAAAGGGCACTTCTCAAGTGCCATGAAGGATCTTGAGATGGGAAGAACTTCCTGGATTAGCCAGGTGGGCCCACTGTCATCACAAAGGCCCCTCTAAGAAGGAGGTGAGGAGAGACTGGAAGACACTACACTGCTGGCCTTGAAGATGGAGGAAGGGCCCACCAGCCCGGAATGTATGTGCCCTCTAGAAGCCGGAGAAGGCAAGAAGAGGAATTCAACCCCTAGAGCCTCCAGAAAAGAAGGCAGCCTTGCCCACACCATGATTTTACGGCACTGAAACCCACTTTGTGTTTATGACTTCCAGAACTGTAAGGTTATATTGTTTTACATTGTTTTAACCCACTCAGTTCACTATAACGTGTTACAGTGGTGTTTGGAGATTACAGAAAGGAAAGGAAAAATATAAGGAAGGAGGAAGGAAGGTAGGAAAGAAAGAAGAAAGGACGAGAGAAAGTAAGGAGGTGGAGACAGAAATTATTTGAATCTACTCAGGAATCTCCAAGTCTAGAAATATAAGAAGAAAGATGTGCTGAAAACCAGCAGTTTTGGTTATCACTGGAGAATACAGGGTAGAGGGTAGGGAGAGACTCCTCTGTACTGTTTTTTCATAACTAGAGAGACTCCTCTGTACTGTTTTTTCATAACTACTTGTGAGTCTATAATTATATCAACATAAAATATTTATAAAAACAAAATTATAAAGTGGAATGAATGGTAACCTGCCATGTCTATATATTACACATAGAAAATTCTGGAATGATATCTATAAACTGTTTCCATGGTGAGTATAGATGGTAGCGCTGTCATATGCTCCTTCTCTATGCTTTTCTGATTTTTGGATTTTTTTTTACAATAAACATATCTTTTTTCATTAAAAATAAACAAACAGACTTTTACAAAATAAAGTACAAAGGGTTGAAGAATAAGAAACACTCATTATCTCTTGGAGAGGAATAGCTAAATGCCCAAGTTTCGTTAGCTCATATTTCACTGTGTTGCAAATTCCACGGCAAATGCTACTGCTTTGTATCACAGCATGCGAAGCAAATGTTGGATTTTACCATAACAGAGAAATGAGCATTTCAGGCTCTGTTGTTGATTCCAATAACATCCAACTGAATGGCTGTTTTTTTCCTGCTGTCCTGCAAACCAGGAGGCTGGGAAACCATTCTTTTGCCCCCCACAATCATCTCATCTCCTAAAGCAGAGCACAATAGGGAAAATAGTTTCACATATCAATTTGTGGACAAGTCATGACATTAAAAAGGTATGTGTACCCTTCAGCCTGCTATTGAGTAGCTGATTTTTTCTGTCCAGTTATAGTATAAGTCTTTAGTTACTTGTTAAGTTCCTGCCCAGTTTATAATGATGAATGATTTTACAAAAACATAACAAAATATATATGCAGTTTCATTTGTGCATAATGATCTTTTTTCCATTAAAGCTCAAAATTGGTTTACGACATTAAAATACTTTGAATTTCCCTATCATTACATTGTACTATATGGCGAAATCTTCCTATTGGGACTCGGTTATTTCATCATTACCTAAAAGACCCTTTTATGACATCATTTAGAAAAAAAATTAATATGTATAAATTCAATCAATATGGAAAACTCTAAACTTCCTCCAGGCCTAAAAGTATTCATAATAAAGAATTTCTTGACTGAATTGTTAAAACTTAACCACCATTCTCCAATCCTGTACTTCCAGGTACAATCTTAATCTCTGTAACTTGCACATATCCTGGAAATGCTTGAAGACAATGCCAACAAATTCATGTCGGCAATGCAAAAGAGATTTGAGGACAGGGTGCTAGTTGTTACTTCTTGAATAAAAATGCAACTCTTGGGCAATGCAGAAAAATCAATCAGCATCTCTTTAAAATGTGTTACCTTTGTATGAGGGAATAAGTGTAATTTTTTTTTTTTTTTTTTTAAAGACAAAGTCTCAGTTGCCCAGGCTGAAGTGTAGTGGTACAATCTCAACTCACTGTAACCTCCTCCTCCCAGGCTCAAGGGATCCTCCCACCTCAGCCTCCTGAGTAACTGAGACTACAGATGATTTTTTAATTTTTAGTAGAGATGGGGTTTTGCCATTTTCCCTAGTCTGGTCTCCAACTCCTGGGCTCAAGCAATCCACCTTCCTTGGCCTCTCAAAGTGCTGGAATTGTAGGCATGAGCCATCGCCCCCAAGCCCAAGGTGTAATTTTTAATGAAAATTTTAAGCCATTAAAATGGAGTATAGAAAAAGTATCAATTTTGTTTGCCAAACCTAAACTAACTAACTGTTTTGTTTTCTCTGATGACCACTGGGTAGAGATGATATATCTAATAACAATCAAATTCACAACAAAATCTTTCAGCATAGCTTTCAGGTTAGTACTTCCTTAAATTGGGATTTAAATTTTATGCATACAGATACATGAATGCCTCTTATTTAAGGCCCTTGGATCACACAGTTGTATGTTGGTTTGGAATGAAAAAGAAGGGTTTTCATTATTGATACGTGAGACAACATATCTTTATCAAAGTAATAGGGTGAATCATTTGAAATAGCCATTTTTTGTAGATGAAATATGGTTAACTATTTGCAATGTCATATGGCTGGTCATATATGGACAGCAATCAAAGATTCAAAAAAGAAAAGAAAAGATTGATCAATAAGTAAATAATAGAAGGATGGTATGAGAAACGTACATTTAGAGAACATAATAGAACTTTTGGAAATGCAAAACATGATAAATGAAATAATTCAGCAGAATGCTGGGAAGATCAAGGTGAGGACATCTCAAAGAAAACTGGAACAAAAAGTCAAGGTGATAGATAACAGGAGAGAAAAGACATGAAAATTAGGATATCATAACCAAGGGCCCAATCTTCAGCTAATAGATATTCCAGAGGAAGAGAGAGAGAGAGAGAGAGATTGAGATTACCAAAGTAATAAAACAAAACATAGTTTTAGATCTGAAGGGCATGAATCTCAGTATTGAACAGACCTGGGGGCCCACAACGATGAAGGAAAATAAACCCAGAGCAAAGCCCATTTTCATGGACCCTTAGGATACAGAGGACCAAGACAAAATCCTAAGTGCATTGGGGGTGCAGTGGGTGGATGGGTTACATACAATCAAATCACAGCTTTGGCCTTTACCCTGAGTGGTACAAGACAATCATGCAATGACTGTGAAATCCAGAGGAAAAATGATTTCCACTAAAAGCGGTGGCTCACACCTGTAATCCCAGCATGTTGTGAGGCTGAGGCACGAAGACTGCTTGAGCCTGGGAGCTCTAGACCAGACTGGGCAATATAGCGAGACCTTGTCTCCACAGTTTGCTTTTTAATTAGCCAGGTATGGTGGTGGTGTGTGAGGGGACCACTTGAGC
The DNA here is from genome assembly GCF_000951035.1 of Colobus angolensis palliatus. NCBI lineage: Eukaryota > Metazoa > Chordata > Mammalia > Primates > Cercopithecidae > Colobus > Colobus angolensis. The sequence goes on along the minus strand of NW_012117866.1, from coordinate 1,839,896 downwards.
CCAGGAGGAAGAGATTGCTATGATCAGGTCACTGCACTTCAGCCTGGAGTGCCTTGCTCTTGCAACAGAGCAAGAACCTGTCTTAAAAAAAAAAAAAAAAGGAAAGAAAGAAAAAGAAAAAGAAAACCAAATAATTTCCAACCTAGAGTTTTACACCAGCCAACCCCTCCAGACACAGTTGCATTGGCCCCTGAATAAAATCAGTGAATACACTGAGTGCCCACTATTTGCTCCTCAAGCTGAAGGTCTCTGCTCCCAAGCAAGCTACTAGTCAGTATGGGGAGGAAGCCTTCATGCCCAGTTGATGTCATTTTCTATGGTTGCACTCTCACATGTAAGATCCCCAAAGAACCACAGCACAGAGTTGTCACTTTTAGCTTGGGGGGAACAACAAAACATGATGAATAATAATTGCAATGATTAAATTCCCATTCTTTCTCTTCCTCACTATGAAACCAGGATGTTGGTGTGTAGGCAGGGAAAGCCCCCTCTTCTTTCAAAGTAAACTGGAAGGAGAAACGCCTGCTAAGAGCTTTCCTGTGCTAGCATGGATGATATGCAATTGCCCAAGGGGTTTATTTTACCAACAGAGAGCCCCAAATCTTATATTTCTTCTTCCCTTGTCCATGGAGTCTGGGTACCACACATGCCCAAGCCCACCAGTGTGTCTACAACAGGCAACTGAAGCTCTGCTACTGAGCAGTGCCTGGCCTAGGGCCACGTGGGGCCACAGAACAGCTCAGCAAAACAATCATGATTATCCATGGTCTCAGAGTGCAGAAGGGTATCATAAGTAACTGATTAGGGAGCAAGAGAGGGAGGGAAGGAGGGAGGGAGGAGGGAAAGAAGGAAGGCAAAAAGGGAGGCAAGCAGAGAGGAAGGAAGAAAGGGGGGAGGAGGGAAGAAGGGAAGGAAAGAAAGGAGGAAGGCAGGGAGAGAAGTTAGGAGGAAGGAGGGAGAAAGGAAGGATGGAGAGAGGGAGGAAAGGAAGAAAGAAGGGAAGGAAGGAAAAATGAAGGAATGAAAGAAGGAAGGAGAGAGAGAAAAGGTGAGGGGGAAAAAGGAAGGAGGAAGGCAGGAGGGAGAAAAAAGGAAGAGAGGGAGGGAAGAAGGAAGGGAAGGAAGAAAGAAGAAAGATGGAGAGAAAGGAGGAAAGGAAGGGAAGTAAGGGAGGAAGAAAGGGAGGAGGGAGGAAGGAAGGAAAGGAGGGAGGGAGGGAGGGAGGGAGGAAGGAAGGAAGGAAGGAAGGAAGGAAGGAAGGAAGGAAGGAAGGAAGGAAGGAAAAAAGGGCAATCAACAGAGAAAATAATCAACATCCTAATATTTTTTAAAATGGCAAAAGACAAATGATGAATGAGAAAACAATTATAAATTAATACAATTATGGAAAATGTTCAACCTCACCAGGAAATCAAAGAAAATTAAAGTTTAAACACAAGGAAAATGCTGTTTTTAACCTACTGATTTGGCAAATACTATGGCATGCCAACAGTTGGGTTAGAAAATTAAGAAGTAGGAGACTTGAGGAAAAAATAAATTACACACTAGAATATTCTCAATTTTTGAAGAATATTTTGTCATATATAAAACCTCATGGTATAATTTTAGGGTGTAAAAGGCAGAATCGAACATGATATAAAGGCAACATAATCATAAATGTAAAAAAACTATGTGTCCAGGTGCAGTGGCTCATGCCTGTAATCCCAGCACTTTGGGAGTTCAAGTGTAGGAGGATCACTTGAGGACAGAAGTTTGAGAGCAGCCTGCGCAAGATGGCAAGACCGCATCTCTACAAAAAATTTAAGAATTATCTGGGCGTGGTAGAACATGCCTGTAGTCCCAACTACTTGCGAGGCTGAGACAGGAAAATTGCTTGAGCCCAGAAGTTTGAGGCTACAGTGAGCTACGACTGTGC
>NW_012117866.1:1782848-1837826 GCF_000951035.1 Colobus angolensis palliatus | reverse complement strand
ATATATTTGCATATGGATATGGATATGTTTGTTTCATGTGCATATGTTTGTATAGAAAGGCATACACATAACTGGACAGAATGATGATATCACTTTATTTGGGATTAGTTTGCAGGGAGCAGAACTACCAGTGGTTTTATATGATTCTTTATAAATTCTTGTATATATAAAATGTTCTACCTACTTTTACAAACAGAAAAAAACAGTTTACAAAGTACACTTTAATCATACTGTATTCCTACTGATGGAGAAAGTGTCATAGTTAAATTTATAATGCTTCTCAAATATGATAATTTGTACTAATGGGAATAAAAAGAAAATGAACTTGGGCTTACAGTTGGCCTGAAGAGACCCTAATTTAGAGAACTTCAGTTTAATGAGCTCTGATCCCTGTGCAGCTGTCCCTTGTCATATAATCAGAAAAAATTAACAAGGTTCCTTTTTTTAGAGAAATTTGTTTAGTCCCTATTTTTTAAGCACATGGTGTCTAATAAATACTTGTTGCAGAGAAATGAACTAACACAGATTTCTAATCTTTAGAGTTTTTTGCCCCATGGAAGAATGTTCTAAGTATAGTAATTCTCAGCCTGAGGCCAAAGGCCTAAGAACTTGTGGCGTGGGTAGCATAGATCCTGGAGTCCAAGAGTGGGAGAGCCTGGAGCTCTAATATTCTAGGGCTAGAGATGAAGAGTGTCTCAGCTCGAAGAGAGAGAAAGAGAGGGACAGGCAGAGAGAGACAGACAGAGAGACAGAGAGAAAGAGAGGGACAGGGAGAAACAGAGACAGAGGCAAGGAGGGAGAGACAGAGACAAAACCAGGGAAAGAAAGAGAGAGACGAAGAGAGGGAGAGAGATGCAGAGAGACAGGGCCATGGATAGAGAGTGAGAGACAGAGATAGACACAGACAGACACACAGAGATAGAGATACACAGGGAGAGAGATGGAGAGAGAAAGAGAGAGAGGTAACTTTTTTCTCTGCTTTATGTCCTATCCTGGCCCCCAGCTGATTGGATAGTGCCAGTCCACATTGATGGTGGATCTTCCCCACTTAGTCCACCAACTCTCATGCCAATGCCTTCTGGAAACACCCTCACAGACACACCCAGAAGTAATGAACACGTTACTAGTTCTCTAAGTATCCCTTAATCCAGTCAAGTTGACACCTAAAATCAAGCATCATGAATCCACCCATCATCAACTTCGCACCCATAAGCATCTCCTTAAACCATACTTAATTTCCAAATGAAGATAAGAAAGTTACAACAGTTCCACCTAACATGATGTAACCATTCTGCACACAGCTGAAAATGCAGTAATCCCCTTCCCCGGAAGAGGAGATCAAGCCCTTGGGTGATACTGACTCTTCTCCTGATATCCCATCACTTAAATACCATGAGGTAAAATTAATAATACTTAAATACTGATAGAGAGGTAGTCAATAGAGTGGTTTATATATTATATGCACTTTTGTGGTTTCCATGTTGAGAATGTTCTCAAAGAAACAGGTTTGTGGTCAAAATTTCTAAGTCAATAACAAAGATACTCCAAGAACGCTCTCAACAGGAAAACACAAACCATCATATCATATACTGATATAAAGCCAATATACCTTATGTTATATAATAAAGGAATAAGAGAGGAATGAAAACAAAGATATTTGCTAAATACATGTATTTATTTATGTTTTATCTTGATACTAAATATATTTATATATACACACAGATGTATTCTTAACAAAATAGGGAGAAAATACTCGTGACAATGATAGTCCTCATTTCTGTAGCTGGCCACACCAGCCTCCTCTGGAAACACCCTCACAGACACATCCAAAAGTAATGCTTCAGCAGCTCTCTAGGTCTTCCTTAACCCAGTCAAGCTGACACCTAAAATTAACCATTACGAGCATCGTGGATTAGAAAACAGAACAGGTGGCCATGTTGTCAGGGGTCCATCCTAGCAACAAACATAGACAAGTCCTTCTTCTGAGGAGGGCTCAGGTCTGGACTCTCTAAAGGCTTCTCTGTTCTTATATCTCTGAAACCCAAATAGCTGGAAGTCTCTAGATCAGTGATCAAAGACAAATGCATGAAACCTCTGGCGCAGTTCCCTAAAGCAGAGCGGATCTCCCACATCTACACAAACCATGAAGCAATAACAACTTGTGAGTGGATTACTGTTGAGAAGAATGCCTTTGAAGAGTGAAAAGGATGTGATGAAAGAACATCCCTCCCACAGCACAAGCAGAAAGGAGACAGGATGGAAATGAAATCTCCATTCAGTAGGTGGAGGGCCCACTGACCCTTCTCTATAATAATAATGGCTCTAATACTGATTCATAAAGCCACAACTCTGGCCAAAAAAGATAAATAAGTTAAGTATGTGTGTGAGAAAAGAGAGGCTATAAAAACACAAAATTGGTTTGGGTTTTTATGTTGAGAGAGCATTGTTGAAGGAGTGATCTTTGTTGTTGATTCAGAAAATTTAACCACAAACATGTCCCTTTGAGAACATTCTCAACATGGAAACCGTGAAAGTACAGAAATGGAAACTGCTATCTATCTATCCATCCATCCATCTATCTGGCATCAATCTATATATCAACCTAGACATGTATATATCTATATATCCATCTATTTATCTGTCCATCCATCCACCTATCTATCATCTCTCTACATATCTGTCTGCCTATCATCCATCATCTATCTATATAATCTGTCTATCATCCATGCATCCATCTATCTATCCATCCATCTACCTATCCATCCATCCATCATCTATCTGTATAGCTGTTTGCCTGTCTATCTATCATCCATTGATCTATCATTTATCTACATATCTGCCTGTCTATATACCATCCATCCATCCATCCATCCATCCACCCATCTAGTCAGTTTATGGTTTTACATATAGCTTCATTTAAACAATGGGTAGCAAAGCAAACTACATGTGGCAAGACAGCTCTTGTCATATGTGCTGAGGGTCATGTGTGGCTTGCAGGTGAACAGGGGAAATGGGGCAAAGTGGTTGAAATAGGAGAGTTTGAGAAGGGCTAAGCTTTGGAGAAATGTGTCAGATGAGACTACAAAATTTGCTTGGACTGCAGTTCTTGGTGTGAATCCACAGAACCCCCCACTAACAAACTCAGAGCTAAGGAAATATGTTCACTGTGGCACTGGGGCATCCGTTTTTGTCCTTGGCATCTCCTTCCCGTCATTGAATACACAAACGAAAAATCATCTCCCCTCCTCCCTTTCCGTGTCATCCATCTTTTTCATGCTTGGTCCAAGAAACATCCAAAGACAGCAAGAGAGCTCATTTTACTGTTTTTAGCATTTGTTTGGCCCCATTTCACTAGTTCTACCTCTCAAAATGAGAACATGAGCTTATCAATTACATGTTGGAGGCAGAGAAAGCTGAAGCATGTTTTTCCATCAGAGACGTCATAATATGATTTGAAATTTGAGAGTCTAGAGTTACTATATGGGATTTCAAAATTTCTGACATGTATGACAAAAATTTTTCTTAAACGAATTACATCATAGTTATTGAATCTTCCCACATGCGATGAAAGAAAATAACAAAAATATTACTTATAACAAATTTGGGGAGTTAGCAGTAAAAAACAAAAAACATTACTTAAATAATATTTTTCAAAGGAGTAAGAAGAAAACTAGGAATTAAAGACTAAACTGATTCTAGATATTCTCATACAAGAGGACCTAGGATAATATTTGAGATAAAGTACACAACAGTATTATTAAAAAAAAAAAAGTTCACAAAATTTTCTAATACTTCAAACGTGTGGTTTGTAGATAGGAAATCAAAATGAGTTTGAGTTATCATTATTAGGTTCAGTGTTATTAAATGTGCTTCACACACTTATCTTTTACATTTGTATGGTGATGTCTCCAAAGCTAAGGATTTTATTAGGTAACTTTTTTTTTTTTTTTTTATTTCTAGCAAAGAAAAATGACAAATTTATGTAAGAGTCGAAGTTTGGATCTCAGAATAACTGGTCTGGGCCTTATTTTAAAAAGCAAAGAACATAAGCAAGGAAATGACACTTGATTCATTATTGACATTTGATTCATTATTGTAAATGTATATTACATTGGCTATGTACTTAATCAACTCCCACTCTGAATACCGGAATCTTGAGATAAAGTTGACAGATGACTAATATCAACTGGCTCTCCATTCATCAGGTGTGAAATATTACACAAACATACAGCAAAGCCCCTCAGGCTCTGGAAAGAAACTGCAAAATCCCTAAGGACTCCCAGAAACTAAAACAGTCATAAAAATTTAGAAGTCTAAGCAAGAACCTAAGTTTTATGTTAAGAGAAGGGGAAGGCCGGGCGCGGTGGCTCAAGCCTGTAATCCCAGCACTTTGGGAGGCTGAGACGGGCGGATCACGAGGTCAGGAGATCGAGACCATCCTGGCTAACACGGTGAAACCCCGTCTCTACTAAAAAATACAAAAAACTAGCCGGGCGAGGTGGCGGGCGCCTGTAGTCCCAGCTACTCGGGAGGCTGAGCCAGGAGAATGGCGTGAACCCAGGAGGCGGAGCTTGCAGTGAGCTGAGATCCGGCCACTGCACTCCAGCCCGGGCGGCAGAGCGAGACTCCGTCTCAAAAAAAAAAAAAAAGAGAAGGGGAAACTGTGAAAACACTATTTATTATCACAAATGGTAAATTTCTACTATGCCATAACATTTGGAGTTGATTTTAATAAAATAGAGATAGAAAGTAGGATCGATTAACACAAGTATTATACTAACCATTCTCTGTCAACTGATTATTACTGTAAAATTAGAAGGCTGTGCCCCTAAATTATAAAATCAATCTAATTTTGGACACTTCATTACTCTCTTCCAACATTGTATATTGAAACATGATGAGAAGTTGTAGTATAGATGGATCACTTCCTGATTGACTTCAAATATAATATTGTATTTGAAAACTGTATTGCAGGCTCGCTCCTAAAATAGAGAATTTTCACAGAACTTTCTATAGAACTCACTCCTAAAATGGAGGATTTAATAAGAATTTTATATAGAAAAAATTCTTCTCATAAGCAAGCTATCTCACATGCAGTATAAACTAAGGAACTGCTATACTTATTAAGTGATTGTCAGTAAGGCAGCGGAAGCACAGACAGGAAAATATGGCAGGAAATTCATGGACCTTAATTTAAAACTCTATAAAGAAGAAAAAAAAACTTGCTGCCAGGCAGCAGACGTTTTTGCTTCCTCTGGAATCTTGGGTAGATTAACTGGAGAAAATCTTTTAACAGGTATTAGGCTTTACCCTATTTGAGGATATAAACTCAATAGAACAAGGCTAAAGTTTGTGAAACCCCAGACAGGGTTAAAGATCTGAAACTGCCTTTGCAAAAACAGTGAGAAAATTACGACAGTGAAAGAGATGTGACCTAACCAACTCCTTTTTGCCTTTAACCTGCAGACTGCTCTGGTTCATTCCTGAACACAGACTGAGCTAACTATAGGAGGAATTTACAGTGTTAACGTGGAAACAAAAATGGTAACAGCCTTTTCCGGAAACAAATCCCATTCGTGCCTGGGGACCACATCACCTCTGTAGGACAACACATTTGCCACAGGTTTAGAAAGTATGGCTCAGAAGTCCTGCAGTCAGAGGCCACAGATTCTCAACCTCCCCAGATGGTCCTAGGGATACGGTCACTATTGGAATGCCTAAGATTGAAATTCAAGATGCTTTTTAGACCCTGTGATCTGATGCACCAGCTGGTGCCATGCAGATCAGGAATCTGCCTCAACCAGTTCTGTAATCTAATCCAGGCACAGAAGACAGCAAGAAGAACCCACTTTGGGCCCCTATTATTTCATCTCCAACCCGACCAATCAGCATTCCCCACTTCCTAACCCCCTACCTGCCTTAAAAAAAAACTCTGTCTCCAAATGTACAGAGAGAGTGATTTGAGTAATAAAACTCTGGTCTTCCATTGAACTGTGCATTCAATTCTTTCTCTATTTCTGTCTTGATAAACAAGCTCTACCTGTGCAAGGAGAATCCATTGGGGGGTCACAGACCATTTTTTATATTGGTGTCAGTTATTGGCTAAATCATATCAGAAAGTTGTTTTTTGCCTATGTGACTGAAATCCAAATGTATATAATTTTTATCAGTATTGTATTAATATGGCATTGCAACCATTTTTTTTCATCCATGTATTCAGCAGTTATTTACTAAACATCTACTAAGGCACGCTGTGCATTGTAGGGATACAATAGTGTTAGAGGGGTTTGAACGAGAGCGACTCCATCTTGAGTGAGGGCTAGGAAAATGAGGCTGGAACTTGCTGGGCTGCATTCCCAGAAAGTTAGATGTTCCTAGCCTCCAGATGCTTACGGTTAAGGGAACAGATTAACAATGTTTAGTAAACAGACCCAGAATTGGGAGTGTCCTAACACCCTGATATCTTGAGAACAGAGGCATTCCTAATTTTGCTTTAAATTTAATAATATCGATTCCTGTAAAATATAGCAATTAAGAAAATTAATCCTTTATCACAAACCCTTGTAGCAGAGCACATCACCCCATGATCTTTTTTTATCCTATATATAAATAAGTACTGTACCTAGAGTGGACGCGTTCTCCTCTTACCTTAGGAAACGCCCTACTCTGTCTATGGAGTAGCTGTACTTTCACCACTTTACTTTCTTAACAAACTTTGTACTGTGGACTCACCCTGAATTCTTTATTGCACAAGATCCAGGAACCCTGTCTTGGGGTCTGGCTCGGGACCCCTTTCCTGTAACAGTAGGATGCACTGCATGGTCTTGCCTTCATAGAGCTTTGCAATGTATTTGCAAAGTCAGATCTTATTCAAAGAATCAATATTGGACAAATAATCATACAAGAAATAGTATGCAAATGCAACAAGAGTGCCTGGAGCATGGAGTGGGCACTACTTAGCCAAAGAGAGGAAGGAAGCCTACTGGAAGGAGGAGTTGGCTGGGGAGGTGGCCCTGAGGGGAAGACAGCCTGGGTAGTAGGACAGGTTTTAAGACAAGTTGCCTGATGGGGAAAAAGAAAGCCAGGGGGAGGCAGATGCAGGGAGGACCTGAGAGTAGGAAGAAAGGTAGGAGGCAGACAATGGAGACCCACCCAGGCCTGGTTCTGAAATTCCACCTTCCTTCCAATGGGAAGCCATCAAAGCATTCCAATAGGGCCAGTGGCAGGGTTAGGTCTGGGTTTTGAGAAGGTGTCTCTGACTGCTTGTGATGAGAGAGACCTTGATGGATGCAGGCAGATTACCAGGAGGCCAGAGTGTTGCACACCTAAGAGATGAAGATGACTCAGCCCAAGGTGTCCAAAATACAGATACAGACACAGGTACATGTGAAGAGACAGCTAAGAAACAAATGAAAGACGGCTCAGATTGTTTGCATTAAATATCTTTGAGTCTAAAAATAATTTCTTCCACTAAAATCCGTGCATCTCTTAGTTGTGGTGGTCACTGGTAGTTGTAGTGGTGGTGGTGTGGATCCCATGGCTAGACGGTGTAGAATACAGTGGAGAGAGAGGTGTATACATACATATGCATATATCACTTTTTTTTTTACATCAGTACACTAAAAAAGGACAAGAATACATCACCCCACAATATGCCTCTTTGGCATAAGAATTACTTTGAGTAATTGCAGACACAGGAGAAGCTCTTTTTTTTTTTTTTTTTTGAGAGGGAGTCTGGCTCTGTCACCCAGGCTGCAGTGCAGTGGCCCGATCTCAGCTCACTGCAAGCTCCGCCTCCTGGGTTTATGCCATTCTCCTGCCTCAGCCTCCCAAGTAGCTGGGACTACAGGCGCCAGCCACCTCGCCCGGCTAGCTTTTTGTGTATTTTTTAGTAGAGACAGGGTTTCACCGTGTTAGCCAGGATGGTCTCGAACTCCTGACCTCGTGATCCGCCCATCTTGGCCTCCCAAAGTGCTGGGATTACAGGCTTGAAGCTCTTAAAACAGAGTAGAAGTTACTGTTTTCTAAGAGAGATTTACATCTGTAAAAGAAATCTGCATTTGTAAGGGTTTCTCCTTCGTGGTACTGGAAGAGAAGGAAGGCTGAATCACTAAAAACTCTTAAGGTTGGAGAAGGCACCAACTGAAATCTGCATAGCCAACCTTACCCTAGTTTACCATACCTTTCCCGGTTACTTCTCCATAACTGCCCCTTCCCACACCTTTCTCTCTTTCACTTCTTTGAGATGTAGTCAATATTCCTTGGATATTGCCCAGATATACAGGAGGTATCCATGTGAATAAACTTCTGTTTTCTCTTGTTTATCTGCCTTTTGTTACAAGGGTCTGTCCTAGATAAGAACTCAGAAAGGGTAGAGGAAAAATTACTTTTTCCTTCGCTATGCAATAATTAAGCTAAAGAAATCATGCCTAAGATACAGGAGAGGTTATCCACAGACCTTATCCAGTCTTTAGGTAAACACCTTAATATCTTTCAGCTTCACTGTTGCCTTCTGTTATAAAACAGAACAGGTAGAGAAAGCAGTGGTTGTCATTGTTTTTAGTAACAGGAACTTCTGTCCATAAGAATGTCTAATAGAGATGAAAATCAGCGTTGTTCTTACAGAAGTGAGTGGAATTAAATCTCTGGCCATTCCCCCCAGGGCTGAAGAAGCTCCCAGGAGCAGCCTGAGGAACCCTGAGGGTTCCAACGGGAGCAGTTTGCCAAGCACCGCACATAAAGTCAAGCATTCTAAGTGCTTTCACTAGAATGGATGTAAAGATAGCAAATTAAGTGTTTGGCTGGAGTGTCTGTAAGATGTCTTCTTATAAATGCAATGTTTTCTTCCTTAGGCACTTCTACACACTATGTTTTAAAACGTATAACAAAGTTATTCTCAATTCTGAAGCCAGGGTGGACTTGCCGAGAAAAAGCAAGACAGGCTTTGTTGCTCTTGCACTAATTCACAGGTCCACAGAGCCATAGCACCTGTGTTAATCCTGATTCTGCAAACCGTGCAGAGACAAACACAGAATGGGAAGTGTGAAATCCACCACTATGTCTATAAACCCTGACACAACTCTAGAGATTGTATTCAGTAGTGATCGTCATGTGTACCCTGTCTTGGGTAAAAGTAGAAGTTGAGCAGTTTGGAGGGTGGTACAGGTATTACCAAAGACAAGTTCTAAATGCACTTCTTGACAAAAATCTCCCACGTGCTGAATGCTACATAAAGAAGCAACATGCAAAAGAAACATTGCAGCTTCCACACTTATTTTATAAACATAGTCATGTACTACATAATGATGTTTTGGGTAACGATGAATCATATATACAATGGTAGTCCTATAAGATTATAATTCCATATTTTTACGGTACCTTCTATGTTTAGATACACAAATAATTACCATTGTGTTACAACTGCCTGCAGTATTCAGTACGGTCGGTCACATGCTGCCCAGGTTTTTAGTGTAGGAGCAATAGGCCCTACCATACAGCCTGCGTGTATAGTAGCTTTGTGTGAGTACACTCTATTATGTTCACACAGTGACACAATCACCCATCAGTGCATTTCTCAGAACGTATCCCCGTCATCCAGCGATGTGTGACTGTATCATGTAACAAAGCAACAGGAATTTGAAAATGCCTTTGCAAAAATTATAACAGTGAGAGAAATCTAACATAACTGGTTCCATCTTGCTTGTAATGTCACAAGCTAACTTCCCTTGCTCATTTGTGGGTAGGCCAAACCAACTATGGGAGGATTTTAGTTCACAGTTCAACATTAAAGCAACGATGACAACAGTCCCTCCTACCCCAACTACCCCTCCTTGTTTGGGGACCAAAACCACCTTTGTAAAACCAATGAATGGTCCCAAGGTTACACTTGTGGGAGAGACCTGCATTCTGCTAAGACCTACACATAATTGCATGATAACTAGTCATTGCTTCCTAACCTGCTTACTGCTCAGGAGTCATGGAGCTGGTGGTCACAAGATGTGTAACTTCCCTAATTGCCCCTATAGACAACACCACGATTGTAAAACCTAAGCTTGGTATGTAAAATATTTTTCAGATTTTGCATTCTGGTGGAACAAGTGATGTCACCCGGACCAGTGACCCCCATGCAGGAACCGACCTGGCGCACAAAGACAGTTTTGATACCTCTGCGATTTCTTCGCGGATGGTACCAATCAGCCTTTCCCATTCTCTAGCTTCTTGCCTGCCAAACTGTCCTGAAAAATTCCAGCCTCCACACGAGGTCAGGAGTTCAAGACCAGCCTGGCCAATATGGTGAAACCCCATCTCTACTAAAAATACAAAAATTAGCTGGGCATGGTAGCGCTTGCCTGTAATCCCAGTTACTCAGGAGGCTGAGGCAGAAGAATTGCTTGAACCCAGAAGGCGGAGGTTGCAGTGAGCCGAGATCACTCCACTGCACTCCAGACTGGGCGACGGAGTGAGAGTCTGTCTCAAAAAGAAAAAAAAAAAAAATTATGTTTTCCTATTATTACTAAACCTTTTCCATGGAGGGGAAAAAATCAGGAAAACTACAGACAATGTAAGTGTTTTCCTGACAATCTCCAAAGTCTTCATCCATTTACGGGAGGGAGAGAGTTTAATACTCTGTATGTAAGAACCCTGAAATCTGAATTGTGAAGCACATTAAAATACCTCTATGAGGATGGCTTTATGCTAGTAAGATAGAATGGACACTGTTATTAGATATTTAGAACAAATATTTCAACCCCCACTGCAACACTCCCACTTTATCTCAGAACATTAAGAAAGGATAATGAATGCTGTATTGGTTTATCATGAATTAATCATGAACCCTTTCAGCTGCATAGTTTTAATTAGCTACTGCATCTGTCATTTTTTTTCAGAGCCCTTCTAGCTGGGTCTAAAGAATGTCAATCTCTCCTGTAGACTAAAATGACCAAAAAAAAAAAAAAGGTACTTAAAGTATTTCCCTGCAAAATGTACAGTTTCCAGAGGAATAAAAATAAATAAATAAAAATAAAACCCTACTTAGCCAGTGCTAAAGACTTTGAAAGCGAGGTCAGAAATTCATGCCAGCCCATGTATTATCAATGACTTTAGAAAATAAATTATTCTTTAAAACGCCCAGAAAGTTTGTTTCTGAAACAGAAAAAAGGAACACACAATCCTTTTAAAGAACAAATTACAGAAATTATAATGGAAAATGAATCTGCTAAGCTGCTCAGTGTTAGGAATGAATGTAAGCTGAGGCTTTAAGCCTCCACGGATGTTGCTTTCAGACGGAGAATCCTCTGTGACGGGGTTTAAATTTAATAGAAAGAAAAATCCTAAAAGGTCATGGTCCTTTTGTTCTCTTTATTTCTTATTCTGACTCATATCCCTCAAAGTAAAAGACCATTGACTATCCTAGGAAGAAAGAGAAGATTAAGTTAAATCCTCTTGTTGCGGTGAGCAGGGTTTGTCGCCCTCAGCACGACACTTCAGATTTGTGAGGAACTGTGGGTGCACTGTGGGATGGTGAGCGGCACACATGCGCCCCACTCCAAAATTCTCACGACCAAAAATGTCTCCAGACTTTACCAAATTCTCCCTGAAGGGCAAAGTCTACCCTGACACATAACTACTACCATCCATAACCCCTGAAACTGCCTGTTGAAAATCATTAAATTACCCTGCAAGCCCACGTTCAGCTCCCATCGCCCTGGCTGGCAGGATTATCCAGGTTTTCACCACATTTTCCCAAAACAGGGGCCGTCTCTTACCTTTTATAAGCACCCTATGAAACTGCCGCTCATCCCCCGTACCCCCTTTTTTTTTCTTTTTGAGACGGAGTGTTGCTCCATAGCCCATGCTGGAGTGCAGTGGTGCGATCTCAGCTCACTGCAACCCCGGCCTCCCGGGTTCAAGGGATTCTCCTGCCTCAGCCTCCCGAGTAGCTGGGACTACAGATGCATGGCACAACGCTGGGCTAATTTTTGTATTTTTAGTAGAAACGGGGTTTCACCATGTTGGCCAGACTGGTCCCAAACTCCTGACCTCAGGCGATCCGCCCGCCTCAGCCTACGAAAGTGCTGAGATTACAGGCCTGAGCCACCAGGCCCAGCGTCTTTAAGTCACTTTTTACAAAGGAGGAAACTAAGGCATGCAGAGATGAAATATTCTCCTGGGAACACACTGCCAGCTTGGGATGGGATGGAATCCCCAGCCCCAGGGTCTCTGAGTTTGGAAGTCTTTTCACACTGATTTGAACCAACTATCTCCTCCGAAAGCATCTTCCTGCCCATTTCTTTGAGCCAGCTGCTGTGGGGCACCATGAATGCTCTGAATGGCCAAATATTGTGCCCCCTGGTGTTCCGATAGCATAGTGCCATAGTGGTGCAGACATGTCCAAGAACAGATGTGAAATAACAGGGATTTTTCCCCGCAGGGGCTTTTAAAACTATGTTTCCCTCATCCACCCTAAAGACTTTCACCATGCACACTCACCTCCCACCAGCGAAAAGAGCTCTTCCTGCAGGGAGGGACCATGCTCTGCCCCTCAGGCCTCACCTCCACCAGGGGGAGGAGCTCCTCCTGCAGGGAGGGACCTGGGTATGCCCTCAGCCCTTGCCTCCACCAGGCGGAGGAGCTCTTCCTGAGGGGAGGGACCCCGTTCTGTCCCTCAGGTGTTGCTGCAGCTGATCAGCTAAGAACAGGTATACTGCGAGCCTTCCCACTGTGCCATGTTTCTGTACCTTTGCTGATTGAACTAGAGCCAACTCAAGGGTCCAGGGGATGCATTAAATAATTTGTAAGCCCTCATCCCTATATTCCTCTAGACTTGCCACATAACAGGCCACTTGCTTATGCTCATCAGATTATGCACGCTGCCCCCATTGGCCCAGCACAGTCTTTCTCTATAAAAATATATTTGCCCCACAGATGCTCCCCTTTGACCTTTTGATGGAAAGTTCTTTCTGAATGAAAGATAGCTGCAATAGCACCATGTGCATGTCATGCCTGCAATATCAGAATGCCCTGAACACCATTATGAAGGTCACCGCATACCACTATTTGACTTAGATCACACAGTCCGGGTGAGTCAAATATGTGAGTATCAGGGTGAAGATACAAACACATGCACCTCTCATACTTACACTATGAACAGCTGAAGATGATCTTGCGCCATTGTCCTCAGGAAGATCTTAATTTACTGAGATGACTGTGTGCAGGTTCAGCAACTGAAGGGCTCTTAGTAGAGTCAAACCAAGGGCATCGGGTTCTTCCTGTGAATTAATTCAAAAGATGAATAATCACATGCTGGGTAATCATATATTGACATAATTAAATTACATGAGCACTTTTATTTCTTTGTTTTTGCTTTTTGTTTTGTTTTGTTTTGAGACGGGGTCTCACTTTATTGCCCAGACAGCAGTGTGATCATGGCTCGCTGCAGCCTTGACTTCCCAGGCTAAAGTAATCCTCCCACCTCAGCTTCCCAAGTAGCTGGGACTACAGGTGTACCACCACAGCTGGCTAATTTTTGTAGAGATAGGTTTCCACTATATTGTCCAGGCTGGTCTTAAACTCTTGGGCTAAACAGAGCCTCAGCCTGACAAAGTGTTGGGATTATAGGTGTGAGCCACTGTGCCCAGCCTCATGAGTTCTTTCTTTGCTACAGCAGGGGTTCCCAAACCCCAGGCCTCTTAGGAATCACACTGCACAGCAGGAAGTAAATGGCAGGTGAGCCAAGCTGCATCTCTATTTACAGTCATTCTCCATCACTCACGTTACTGTCTGAGCTCCACCTCCTGTCTTGTACAACTGGTAGATCAGCCAGGGCATTAGATTCTGATAGGAGCACAAAACCTATTGTGAACTGCGCATGTGAGGGATCTAGGTTGTGTGTTCCTCAGGAGAATCTAATGCCTGATGATCTGTCACTGTCTCCCATCACCGCCAGATGGGACCGTCCAGTTGCAGGAAAACAAGCTCAAGTCTCTCACTGATTCCACATTATGGTGAGCTGTAGAATTACTTCATTATATATTACAATGTAATAATAATAGAAATAAAGTACACAATAAATGTGACACACTTGAATCATCCCAAAACCATACCCCCCCCCGTCCATGGAAAAATTGTCTTCCACAAAAATGGTCCCTCATGCCAAAAAGGCTGGGGACTGCTGGTCTAAAGGATTTCTCTCCCCACTTTTCTTCTTCCCACTCTCTGCCTACCTCCTACCCATCCTCACGTCTCGGCTTACACCACTGCCGCAAGGAAGCCCTCCATCACTACCCTGTATGAAGCAGGCTCCCCCACTGTTGACTATCATAGCACCTCTTTTCCCCCAGATAGCAATTATTACTACTTGTATAATAATTGATTCATTTATTTCCTGATTTATTCAGGTGACAACTGTCCTTTCCACAGCTCTAAGGATCAAGAAGGCAGAGACCACATCTCATTTGTTCACCATAGCAAACACTCAGTAGCTATTTTCTGAATAGGGCTAGATTCACACAAACAATGGCCCACAAGAAAAATCTGTCCTGATACCTGTTTTCATAGAAGGCTTACATGCTTAAATGGTTGAAAAAGGATATTATTTTGAGATATGTGAAAAGTATATAAGACTCAAATTTCAGTGTCTGTAATACAAAGTGTATCAGAACACAGCTGCCTCCACTCCCTTACTGCTTTTGTGCTACAATATCAGAGTTGAGTAGTTGTGACAGATACTATTTGCCCCTCAAAGCTGGAAATATTTATTTACTATCTAACCCTTTGCAGAAACAATTTTTTGACCTCTGATACAAAGTCCTAGAAATGAGTAGAAAATGGTCTCAGAAGAAAGCCAAGAAGATAGCTTTGAACCTATTGAAGACTTTTCCTTTAACTTGTTGACATTTAGACCAAAAATCTAGTATATGCCTTAAACTATTTATTAATGTATAAATCTATTGTTTATGCTTTGAAATATGAAGTATAATCCCACCTGGTAAAAAAAAATCACAAGAGAACATCACATTAGAGAAAAATTACTATTCCATATAGATTTTTGTAAATGTGGATTTTGCTTTATTGAAGTTAGGCTTCTAGCAACAATTTCTGAGGTTCAATCAAAGTCTCAGAAATGTTATTTTTTCCCCCAGAGATGGCATTTGAAACTGTAATCAATCTTCCAGCATGGCTTTTCATGTTAGATTCTTGTTGAAATGGAATAGTGTGCTGTCAACGTTGATCCTTAACCTCCCACTGCAAGAATGACAAAACCACTGGGCAGGGTCTCCCCATCTGCTCATTCACCATGACATCATCAGGCAAGACTAAGATTGCATGGATGTGGGTTTGAACAATTGGGTGTCTCTCTTTGCGAGGTAAGAAAGGTCATTATTTTCCTTTTTTTTGTCCCCGCCTTTTATTTACAGAAAATAGATTTTAAGGTATCAGCATGGAAGCTCTTTGACCCACACTTGATACTCAGTGTTTACCAACCCCCCAGTGAGAAATGAAGACAAAGAACATATCTGAAGGGATTAAGTCACAATGCCTATCACAGTGGTACTGCCATGAAGAGCCTATACTTACTACGAAACAGCACAATGGAAAATCTAAAGGTCCACGTTCCAAGGACATTTTTCAAATTAGTATTAGATGGATTCTCACCCAGGAGTAATTTTACCCCACTAGGAACAGAAGATGATATGGAGACACAGGTTTGGTTGTTGCAATTTGGGGGATGCTAATGGTATCCAATAGGCAGAGGGCAGGAATTCTGGTAAATATCTTATAATGCACAAGGCAGCCCCCACCACAAAGAACTATACAGCCCAGTGCTCACCCTCAATCAATAAAGCATGGTCTTCTCCCAAGTGTCAATAGTGCCAAGGTTTAGGAATGCTGTGTTAGATCACTCATCCAATGCTCATTAAAGTGGGCGTGGCCACAAGCACAGGCAAATAGGTTTTAGGAGTGGAGGGAAATGGTACCCAGCTGACTCAAACAATTCACTAGTAACTATGGTGATTCCTCTGTTACTATCACAAGTTATATGAAAATAAGTCTCCTCTGATAAAATATACAATCCAAACTATAGTCACAGAGCAAGAAGATAGGTTAAGCCTGTTTTATTATGAGGAACCTACATTCTGATTTGTGTGTTCAAAAATAATAAGTATGCATCTTTATCCCCTTGAGTCTCTGTTTATCTATAATCCTCATAACTGTCATTTGCTTGGCCATTTTTCTCATTTGCATGTCCCCTTCTAATGAAATTCCAGTTGTACAAGACTGAAAATGATAATGATCTAAGAATGGCAATGGAGTTTGCCATCCATTGTCTGTAATTCTGAGACACAAAAAGTCCTGAAAACCAAATGACTTTTGTAATGCTCATTTTGTTGTATTGAGCATCAAAACCCAGACTCAATCAACTTGAGGCATCAGTCTTTTCTCAGTCTATCGGCTTCTGATGTTCATTACTATTGTGTTACTTTGTTGTGACTTCAGGTTTAATGGCACGGGTTTAATTTTGACTGTGAAAATGTCAAAAAGAGTTAAAGGCATCCTATGTTCAACAGTGAGAAGAAGAAGAGAATGTATTTGTCCTTAGCCATAGCCCAGGCAGTGTAGTTATTAAAGAAGACTGACTGTAGTATATTTAGGAAGACAGGAAATAAGTGGAAAGGTTAGTTGTTGAAATTTGACTGATTGGTTTGTCATAGGGTAAACCACATTCCAGTGTGTCCAGGACCGATGAGGTCCAGTTTTCAAACAGGAACAGTCTCAGGCAAACTAGGATGAGTCATTTATCCTACTTTCTTGTGAAAGCTTCCAGAACATTCCATGTAGAAGTAAACACTGAAAACCAGTGTGAATATTCCAGAGATTGACTGAAGGAATTTACAAGGGTAAATGGTAATCCAGGGTGAAAAAGTATATTTTGAAGAGGAAGATATAGAATATGGTGCCAAGGAATTTGCACAGAGAACATCCTTGGCGGGTGCTGTGGTAGGAACTTAGATGTCAAGGGAAGACCCAAGTCTTCCTCCCCCAGCTGCTGCTGGTAGTTTTGATGGCTGACACACTTAGCAAAGTCTGTCTCTGGAAATCGGCCTCGGTCAAAGAGAACTGCCTTTTCCAAGGAGATAGCATCTCCTTGCCTCAAGGTGGGAAACCTCTGAGGGACCTTCCTGGCTCCAGAGCTCCCTCTGAAATGAGCTGAGGTCTTTGTTGCAACAGCTGTGCTACTCAACTCCTCCCTTGGACTCAATTTCCTTTCCTCACTCCCCTGAAAGTGTTGACCCCAAGAATACGCTCCCCATAAAAAATCTACTGAGCACTTCAGAATCTGTTTCCCATGACTTGACCTAAGACGATATCTGATTTTTTAAAAAACAGTTTATTCCCAAAAATATTTATGATGCTGATCAAACAGCCTCATCCTGCTGATCAAATAGCCCACCTTGCTACTAAGCTATAATCCTAGAGAAACTCTAATGTATAGGAGCACTCTTGACGTAAGTGACTCCATCTTAGGAGAAGATTCCATCTTGCTTTTCAGAAGGTATCCTCCCAATAGGACCAGATGTTCGCCCAATCAATACAGACTGCACCCAACCAGATGAGGTTGTAACCCTTTACTGTCACCCCTCACCAGAGGACTCAGGGGGATAAAAGAGCAGGACTTCACCTGTTCCACATGACCACCTCACTAGACCCCGTGTTACTGTCACTTGTGGTCACCTCCATGCACCTGCCACTGAACCCTCTGCCCAAATCAAGGCCTCTTCTTTACAAGACGTGGGTGATCATCCAGACCAGCCCAGGACACTCTCCTTGTCCACATCACTCTTCGTGGACTGGTTCATTAACTCCTTTTCCTATCCCCTTTCTGTGGATGTTAAATGTTACTTTGTGTGTTGTGGAATGTTTAATCTAGAACATTTATATACTGATTAAGTATACTGCCATGTTTGGTATGCAACATTGACTGTTGTAAATTGGCTTGAGCCTGTGTGTCCCTGCCTCTGGCTACCAAGTGAATGGGAAGTACTAAGAAGTAACAAGGAGTACTTAGTACTAAGGAGAATTGGCTCTTGTGGCTTTTATGACTGAATAAACATTGTCACAAGTTCAATCTTGTGGAAAGACACAAATATGTGCAGACCTTGTTGTCCAATCTTGTGCCATTCACAACATCTACCAAAAGCCAACAGGAGGGAGGTCTGTAAGCCTGGATTGACAGTTCTTTGTTGTGTCAACACTCAAAGGCAAACACAAAGTAAAGTTATCAGCAACTGGAAAAAGCCAACATCCACGATGATGGAAATGTTAACTCAAGTTACCTATTCATCACCATGTAAACAGGAATTTCCTGAGAAACATTTTTTGAGTAATCTAATAACAAGCATACCAGTAGCAGACAATCGGGGCTAACAGAAAAAGTATAAAATAATATAGTTTCTGGAGTATCCTCCCTCCTTCAGACTTCATTAAAAATGAAATGTTTCAGGTACTGCTCTTTTCCTCAATATGAAATGTATTTAATATAACCTTATGGCCAAGGAATTTTGTATTCCATCAAGAGCAGATGCGCATTTTCTTTAACTCTATGTTTGTCATATACTCATAAGCATGAGAATAATAGTAACTATAATAATGAAATTGTGAACCACAGTGAAAAAAAAAGCCATGCAACAGGGGTCACCTAAATATGGCCATGGGCCAAACCCAGCCTACTACCTGTATTTGTAAATAAGGATTTATTGAAATACACCATGCCCATTCCTTTATACATCTACTTTTGAACTACAATTGCAGAGCTGACTGTATCCTCCACAAGACTGAAAACATTAACTATGCAGTCCTATACAGAAAATGTTTGCAACCCCTGACCTAGATGATAGGGTTAGAATGTGTGATCTGTTCACTGTTGGCCTTAAGAATGAGTGGGTAAGACAATTCATTCAACTAGCAAAAACGCTCTGAGAGAATGCCAGGTTCAAAGGGCAGATGGCAATGGGAGAAGTCTTTTAAACGGTCATTTTTCACACTGCCATTTCATCCTTGGAGAAGAAGTTCCCTGATCATTCTTGTTCTCTGGCCATCAACATGTGGCCAACTGAGACTCAGTGAGAGATCTATGACAGCCCTGATGCAACCTCTTGCCAAAAAACCGAAGCAACCAGAGGTCACAGATGTATGTTGCAAGTATATGTAAAGGTATTTAACTTATTCTGAATTGACTCTCTCTCATGTTTTACTTAGAAATCGGAAGTGCCCACGGTATTGATGCTCGGTATTGATAAAAAAAATTTAAATTTTTTTAAATTAAAAAAAAAAATTTAATTTACCAGTGCATTACTACAAAAATGCACTATATTATACCACTTGTGATCTTCCTGCATCCCACCGGGAGGAATAGTCATACATTTTTCTGCAAAAATATTAATGTGTTTGATTATTAAAAGTTGCCTTCACCTGCCGAGGGTGTCTTGGGAGGTACGGTAAAGGCATATATTATCTTCCTAAAATATGCATAACTGAATTCCAGAAAACACCTGGCTCTCAGGGCTTCAGATGAGATACTTGGGATGTGTATCAATATTCAGCATGTGTCACCCAAGACTGTGGAAATACCCTGAATTTAATCAAAGCAGATGTCAAAGTGTCACTCTATACATGAAGAACACCTGGAATTATCAGACCAAATCCCTCACATTCCTGATTTACAGAAGCCCCTGTCTTGCAGGAGTAAATTTTTAATTGGCAAGGCAAAATGATTTTTGAAAATTTCCAGGCGATTATTTCTTCATTTTGCATGATGGAAACTCAGTAATGCTGCAGGGAGTCTGGGTTTATTTTAAGACCATGATGGAAAATGCTAGAATTTTTGGTAGTTGGGCCTAACTATAAAATGGCATTGGCCAGGCACGGTGGCTCACGCCTGTAATCCCAGCACTTTGGGAGGCCGAGGCAGGCGGATCACGAGGTCAGGAGATCGAGACCATCCTGGCTAACACGGTGAAACCTTGACTCTACTAAAAAATACAAAAAAAAAATTAGCCGAGTGTGATGGCGGGTGCCTGTAGTCCCAGCTACGCAGGAGGCTGAGGCAAGAGAATGGCGTGAACTTGGGAGGCAGAGCTTGCAATGAACCAAGTTTGCGCCACTGCACTCCAGCCTGGGCGACAGAGCGAGACTCCGTCTAAAAAAAAAAAAAAAAAAAATGGCATTGATGCCTAAAATAGAACCAGATTTGAATTTATGATGAATCTAATTCCCTAAATCAGCTAAACATAATAATGTTGACCCAATAAAGGAGAAGAATTTCAACTGCAGAATTTTCTTCTGTTGCTTCCTTACGCATTGGAGATAGTTTCAAACTGACTGGCCAGTGAATTTTATTTGTGTTTTGCATAGTTGCTCAAGCTACTTTTTGACTTGTTCAGGGTGGGAGAATTGCTAGTCTTCCATTTACGCTAAGGGTATTGCAATTTTTTTTTTTTTTTTTTTGAGTCCCGCTCGGTTGCCCAGGCTGGAGTGCAATGGCATGATCTCGGCTCATTGCAACCTCCATCTCCTGGGTTTAAGTGATTCTCCTGCCTCAGTCTCCTGAGTAGCTGGGATTACAGGTGCCCACCACCACACATGGCTAATTTTTGTAATTTTAGTAGAGATGAGGTTTCGTCATGTTGGCCAGGCTGGTCTCGAACTCTTGACCTTAGGTGATCTATACACCTTGGCCTCTCCAAGTGCTGGGATTAGGCATGAGCCATCACACCCAAGCCAGTATTGTGATTTTGAAAGAGCTAATTGGTGATTTGATATCTCAAAAAGAATGGAAGGCATTTGGAATCATTTGATTATTCTCATTCCTATGCTCTACATAATGGAAATGTCTTCATTTGCAAGATTACATTGGTGATGCGATTAATACCCACTGTAACCAACTCTGTGTGCCTCAGGAAACAGTAAAAACCTTAGCTGTAGATCAGGCACAGTGAGTCTCAAATTCTAGTTCTGTGAGTCATTACTTGTGTGATCTTGGGCAAGTGATTTTGCCCTTTCGCGTCTTAGTGTGGGGGGCATTTACATCTTGTCTCCCTAAATCCACTGTGTAATTCTCCCAATGGAAGCCACATCTTCTTTTTATTTCCTTTGTCCACAAGGTTGTGTCTAGCGGCAGACAGAGGAAGGTCTTACTAAGCATTTGCAGATTTATTGCTTAAACTGTACAATGAGTTCTGAAGGTTTCTCCTGGGGAACTATGAATAGTCTTAGGGTTTAAGATTAACACAGAATTGGACATGAAGAGCTGTGCAAAAGTATATCTTGTAGATATCAACCTGTATAAAAACTGTAAATGTAAAAAAAAAAAAAATCAAGCAAAATACAAAGCATTTATTTGATTGTTGGCACTCCTTGGCTCATAGATCTATCACCTGAATCTCTGCCTCTGTGGAAATAGGACATTTGTGCTGCGTGTCTTCACATCATGCCTCTGCGAGTGTCTTCTTTTTTGATAAGAACACCAGTCATATTGGATGGGGGCCCACCCTACTCCAGTATGACCTCATCTTAACTTTGCTAATTACATCCGCCATAACCCTATTTCCAGAAAAGGTCACACTCTGAGGTTGTGGGAATCTCATGATTTTGGGGGGACTATTCAGCTTATTGCAAGCAGAATTGAAGGAGGAACTGATATAAGGTCCCTTCTGTAAGAACTGATGGAGGCCCCAGATTACCAGCCCCCACAGAGTCTACAGAGGTAGGGAAAGGGAAGGCAAGGCTGATTGGGAGCTCACTGTCTTTTGTCATATCTGAGAATTGTCATAAATTTCCTCATTTCGATCACTTCTCAAAGCAGCATCCATAAATCAACCCCAGGGACCTTATACAATCCATGTGCACTTACTGTTGTTCAAAGCACTTTCCTATCCAATATTCCACCAAGCACTCCAATAACAGGTTGTGTTTATGAAAGACACTACAGGCACAAGGACCACAGTGGTGAAAGGTCAGTGGGAATGCTAGAATCCATTTCTGCTTGTAGTTAGGTACCCAGCCCCAAAAGCTATCCAGGAGGCCTTGCTGCAAGTTATAGCCACCCCATGATAAGTATCTGCCAGAGCTGAGGCCGGGGGAATAGAACTGGCTCAAGAGGAAGCCAGCACCCCACACGTGAGGACACAGGATCAGTACTGAGCCCACCCCTACAGCATGCATATGTGTGCAATAGCTTTACCTCCCTCCTCTTCAGCTAGACCCTAACTCTTTCTTGCAACCACTGTGGGATGAATTAGTAAGTGCTTGCTCTATGATTGACAGAAAAAGCCAATATCGGGGGACGCTTGGAAAACAGAATGAAGGTATGACAAAAATAATCATCATTGGTTGTTTTGAGGTTTTTTGTTTGTTTGTTTGAGACAGGGGGACTCATTGTGTTGACCAAGCTGGAGTGCAGTGATGCAATCTCAGCATGCTGCCACCTCTGCCTACCAGGCTCAATCAATCCTCCCAGCTTAGCTTCCCAAGTAGCTGGCACTACAGGCGTGTGCCACCGGTTTGTATATATATATTTTTTGTTTCATCATATTGCCCAGGCTGGTCTCCAACTCCTGGGCTCAAGGGATCCACCCACCTCAGCCTCCCAAAGTGCTGGGATTATAGGCATAAGCCACCACACCCAGCTTGATCATTGTTTTTTGTTTGTTTGTTTTTCAAAGGCATCCCTGCAGCATCAGCCCATAGAACAAATAAGCTTCATCTCAGCCTCAAACAGGAGACTCCTGAAACTGCTGCCAAGTTTTCCAGGCCAGAGCTAGGTCAGTAAACAACCTGAAACCCACTGCCTCTAGGTGATGTTGGCATGCATGTGGGCTGTGCCAGGTGTCTGGTGGGGATGCCCAGGTTCATGGGCCAAAGGCCAGTTCACTGTGAGCCCTGGACCAGCACACTCCAGGGGTCCTTTGCAGAGTCACTTCGGATGCTCTGAGGGTGTTTCTCCTGACACCTTACAGTTACCTTCACAGGAGGCTCTAAAACAATACCTCTTATTCTTCATTCTTTATGTGTCTTGCCCTGTACTTCCTTTATTAACCCATGTGTTCATAATGACAGCTTCATCAAATGAGTTTTGATTTGATGTCTCCAGGATCTGACAACAGACTGGTATTTGTATTTTTAACCTTATAGGCTAAAAAACAATAGTTTCTTCTTTTCTTTTCTTTTTAAATTTTAGATTAAGTGGGTACATGTGCAGGTTTGTTACACGGGTATATTGTGTAACACTGAGATTTGGGGTTCTAACAATTCCATTGAAAAATGACACTTTATTGAATTCATAAATGTGTGCAGAACTTTAAAAGCGTAAGTGGTTAAGCACTACTTTGTTTGTCACTTTACCATCGAATAGCATCCATATTCTTTGGTGAGCAGACATAGCGGCCCTGCCTACCAAAACAAGAAGGGTTCCCTTAATGGGCATTGAACATTGCCTTCCTTAAGACAGCAGGACTGAGTTACTGCATTTAGAAGCATGCCATCAAGGAGAGGCAGCTCTGAGTTTTCCATGCTGTGAACAGGCTGATAAGTGGTGTCTGACTTATGAAGACAGTTTGTCAACTTTTGAATCGGATTTAAAAAAAGTGATTTAGAGGCAAATTCATAATTACTTGCTTTCAGTATAAAATTATTAATCTTGGGTAGCTGGGGGAATTTATGGAGCTTGTCAGCTCTCTCAACTGACAACTTTTATGAATTACCTAATAGTTGATTACTACTCCCCCTCACTGCAGTAACATTCATTAAATTAACACCTAGTTTTACAGGCAGAAGTAACCTCAGGACAACCGATGTCCAATTTTTGCCTGCGAGCTTTGGAGAATGTGAGAGTCAAGGCTGTTTCCACCTGTATGCTGACTCTGTGGAGCAGGTGTCCCCAACCCCAGAGCCACAGACTGGTACTGGTCCACGGTCTGTTAAGAACCTGGCTGCACAGCAGGAGGTGGGCAGCAGGCAAACAGGCGAACGAGTGACGTTTCACCTGTATTTACAGCCACTCCCCATCACTCGCATTACCACCTGAGCTCTGCCTCCTGTCAGATCAGTAGCCACATTAGATTCTCATAGGAGCGTGAACCCTATTGTGAACTGTGCATGTGATGGATCTAGGTTGTGTGCTCCTTATGAGAATCTAATGCCTGATGATCTGTCACTGTCTCCCATCACCCCCAGATGGGATGGTCTAGTTGCAGGAAAACAAGCTCAGCTACATTTTGGTGGGTTGTATAATTATTGTATTATGTATTATAATATAATAATAATAGAAATAAGGTGCACAATAAATGTAATGTACTTGAATCATTCCAAAACCATCCCCCCTCACCCCAGGTGCAGGGAAAAATTTGTCTTTGACAAAACTGCTCCCAAACGTTGGGGACCACTGCTGTAGAGTAGGAGGAACACTCCCTAGGGAATATAATCTGAAGACTGTTCTTTATATGCAGACAATGTAGAATGATCATATCAAGTCAATTAACATATCCAGCACCTTATATACTTCTCAGTTTTTGTGATGAAGAACATTAAAGCTCTGCTCCCTTACCAAATTTCAAGTATACATTACCATTAACTATAGTCACCATGTTGTACAATGGATCTCCTGAACTTATTTCTGCTGTCTAACTGGAACTTTGTACCCTTTCACCAACATCTCCCCATTCTTCCACCTGCACCCTCTGCCTCTGGTAACCGACATTGTACTGTTGTTTCTATGAGTTCTTAGAGTCAGTATTTTGAATCTTTTAGATACACTCATTCATTGACAGCAGGTTGGTGACTAATCTCAGACGCCTGTCAACAAATGACTTTTTGACAAGTGGGAACACTGATGTTTCCTGCTGTTCCATTGCTGGTTGGTTTTGAAATCAGAGACTTGGGTGTGAATACATGTACCATGCAGGAGAGTCTATGAATATGAAAGAAACCAGAGGAGAAGTACTAGAGAAAGCCACTTACCACTTTCATGAGGACTAGAGAAAGCCACTTACCACTTTCATGAGAAGGACTAGAGAAAGCCAGTTATCACTGTCATGAGAAGGACAGAGAGAGCCCATTATCACTTTCATGAGAAGGACTAGAGAAAGCTAGTTATCACTTTCAGGAGAAGGGCTAGAGAAAGCTAGTTATCATTTTCATGAGAAGGACTAGAGAAAGCCAGTTACCACTTTCATGAGAAGGACAGAGAGAGGACAGAGAGAGCCCATTATCACTTTTATGAGAAGGACTAGAGAAAGCTAGTTAACCACTTTCATGAGAAGTTTGTTAGGAAAGGAAAGAATAATGTTTTACTTGAGGGTATTCAGAATTGAAAGGATTTTGCAGGAGCTCAGCCCTTGAGAATGTTTTCAGAATGGAGAGAGGAACTTAAGAAAAAGGACAAAATCAAAGGCAACAGTGAGGGGAAAATGGACGAACTCAGCCGACGCAGGCGATACCCCTGCTGCCCACGAAGCAGCAGTGGCAGTATATGAAGCCGGAAAGAGCTGAAATTCCCTTCATTGTATCTACAGCTAAACATCATCTTCTCCAAACTAGGTTCGATGAAAAATTGTTCAACAAACACCAAAAGGCAGCATCACTGAACAGAGAGATAGCGTATCTCAGCACTGAAGCTCGGGTAGCAATCGATCAACCAACAGAAAGCGCAAAACTTACTTTAAATTTTTGCACATGTCTGATTATGATGAAGAACATTCTGATTTGTTTATGTGCTTTGTCTTAACAGAATTAATTAATTTACTGTACCAAAACCTTTGTCTCTCTCTATATCCATCAGATATCCCTGAACTGGCTCAAGTATACCAATCAGAATAAAAAAATTTCTATTGTGGGCATGGTGACTCACACTTGTAATCTCAGCTCTTTGGGAGGCCAAGGTGAAAGGATTGCTTGCCAGGGGTTCAAGACCAGCCTAGCCAAGAGACATAGCGAGACTCTGTCTCTCCAAAAAATTAACTAGAAATGGCGGCACATGCTTATGGTCCCAGCTACTTGGGAGGCTGAAGTGAAAGAATCACTTGAGCTCAAGAGTTTGAGGCTACAGTGAGCCATGATTGAGCCACTGCACTCCAGACTGGGCAACAGAGTGAGACCTTGTCTTTAAAAAAAAATTTAAGGCAGGGCATGGTGGCTCACACCTGTAATCTCAGCACTTTGCTGAGGTGGGTGGATCACTTGAGGTCAGGAGTTCGAGACCAGCCTGGCCAACATGGTGAAACCCTGTCTCTACCAAAAAAATACAAAAACTATTCGAGTGTGGTAGCACGTGCTTGTAATTCCACCTACTTGGGAAGGTGAGGCATGAGAATCACTTGAACCCAGGAGGCGGAGGTTGCAGTGAACTGACATCATGCCTGGATGACAGAGTGATATCCATGGTAACAGCCAGTGAGAGGATGACAGTCTGGGTGACAAAGTGACACCCTGTCCCAACTCCCCCCCCAAAAAAATATATACACACACACACACACACACACATATATATATTTTTAAAAATTAAAATTATATGTTGTATAAAATTGACATGTGATGATGCAGAAAAGTTCATGTTTCACATTACTTGTTTATGAATTAAATCAACACTACTATTTATATAACTATGATTTTATTTTCGCAAACAATGCTACATATTATTAATGAACTCCTAAACATATAAATGGCTAAGTGATATGCCCACAAAAGATTTTGATCAAGGTCCATCTTTACAAACTACATCAATGGAAGCCAAGTTGGGTAGACAGAATCACAGCCCCCAAAGATATCCACATTCTAGTACTCTGATCCTGAGAATGTTTCCTTCCATGGCAAAAGGGAGTTTGTAGATGTGATTATGTTAAGGGTTTGGGGATGTGGAGATGATCCTGGATTATCTCAGAGGGCCAGGAGCAAGAGTTTTGCCAGTATGATGAGGTAAGTTTTTAAAGAAAAATGATACACGCTGTAGGAAAATTATTTTCATAGAGGCAAAATGGGTAGACTGTAGATCTAACAGAGTTTTGCAGAAAACGACACCAGTGTCAAGCCAAATCCAATAATCTAAGCCACTAGTCTTCAAACTGGGGCTCACCTATTGATATGGTTTAGCTGTGTCCCCACCCAAATCTCATCTTGAATTGTAGTTCCCATAATCCCCACATGTTGTGGGAGTAACCTGGTGGGAGATACTTGAATCATGGGGGTGGTTTCCCCATGCTATTCTTGTGTTAGCGATTAAGTTCTTGCAAGATACGATGGTTTTATAAGGGGCTTCCTCCTTCACTGGGTTCTCATTCTTCTGTCTCCTGCTGTCATGTGAAGGACATGTTGCTTCCCCTTCTGCCATGATTGTAAGTTTCCTGA
Organism: Colobus angolensis palliatus; assembly: GCF_000951035.1. Classification (NCBI taxonomy): domain Eukaryota; kingdom Metazoa; phylum Chordata; class Mammalia; order Primates; family Cercopithecidae; genus Colobus; species Colobus angolensis. Next base: position 1,810,430 of record NW_012117866.1, on the reverse strand, counting down.
GGCCTCCCCAGTCATGTGGAACTATGAGTCAATTAAACTTCTTTTCTTCATAAATGACCCAGTCTTGGGTATTTCTTCATAGCAGTGTGAGAATGGACTAATACACCTATTTGTAAAGATACACAAAGACATGCTGATGGGGTGCAAAAGGTTGGGATGCTCTAAGGAAATCAATTTCTAGATCTTCTACATCCATGTGTGCTCTGCTCTAAAACCCAGCTGCCAGAGTATGCCGGCTATCTCAGTAGTAGTTGGTTTTCCAAGCCTACCCCATTCCTAATCAACTTTCTTCCACTTTGCACAAAAGGCATTCCTCTCACTGGCTGTTACCATGGACATCACCCTTGGCTGTCAAACCCTTTATCCCTGTGATCCTGTGAAATCTTGGTATTCATGGAATATTGGCCAAATTACCCAAGAGTGACTTTAGAGCTAGACTGATCAGGGAGTTAGTGGAAAACAATGGAAATTGTTTCAAAGTGCCAGTACAAAACCCACATCCAAAGAATATTCTGAATGGAAAGGAGATAAACTAAGGGACTAGCAAGGAACCAGGTAAGCACAGAAGCTGAGGGTGAGTAGAGAGGCAAGGTAGGAACATGGAAAGAAAATCACAGACTTTTACCACAAAAAGGGAGGTGGTGCTCAGATGTCCAAATGGTGTATTATTGTCAAAGTCCTAAGGATGAGGCTGAAAGGCAGTAACCATGGAGACAAGAGTGGAAGTAAATTCAAGAGGTATTTTGGAAACTCAGCCAAACAAACAGATGACTAAGTGGATAAGAGCATGGAGAATAAATGGTTCTAGCCCATGAACTGGATAATGGAGGACCCCACTGATTGAGCGAGGAAGTACTGAAGGTGCAGTCAATCTAGAAAAGAGACACTAAAGAATTTATTTTGATCATATTGAGTTTAGAAAATACTTGTAGCTCACGCTGGAGGAAACAAACAAGGTCACTGCCATTATCGTGTACTAAGGGCTAACAATATGCTGGGTGTTATCTTCACTCTGCAGATACTATAACTTGTAATCATGTCATTTGTTCCTTCCCATTTTATAAGTGGAGTGGAGAAGCTGACATGTACAGAGGTGGGGTTTTGTTTTGTTGAGGCCAGGTTTCACTCTGTCACCCAGGCTGGAGTCCAGTGGCATGATCATGGCTCACTACAGCCTCAACCTTCTGGCCTCAGGTTATCTTCCCACTTCAACCTCCAGAGTAAGTAGGACTACAGGCATGCACCACCATGTCTGGCTGATTTTTGTATTTTTAAAAAAATTCTGTAGAGACGGGGTTTTGCCACATTTCCTAGGCTGGTCTCAAACTCCTGGGCTCAAGTGATCCTTCTGCCTTAGTCTCCCAAAGTGCTGGGATTGCAGACATGAACCACTGCATCTGGCTTTTTTTTTTTAACAAGCTCAGATTCTATGTGAAAAAGACAGAATTTGGATCTAGGTTTTCTGATTCTGGAATTGTCCCCACCATCACTCATGATATGAACGCTGTCTCCCTGGATACTGAAACAAAGGGGATAACCAGAAGTGTTAATCATCACAAAGGTATTGATTGGGTTTGACAATGAAAATATCAATTCTGATCTTGGAAAAGAAGTTCCAGAAGACGCCAGTGCCAGTTAGATGTCAGTAGACATGAAGGCATGGATGTGGACCTGATGGGATCAAGCGTTTTGAGAAGGAAGGTGGCTTTGTGAAGCCAAGTGGGGAATCATCACAGCAGCTTACAATCAGGGCCTGTCTAAGGACTGAGTATAACAAGTTAGGGAGGCAGATCTGATGACACTCATTTGGTGCCTGTCAGTTAGTTTGTTTGCTTGTTTGTTCAGAGGTTTTAGAGCAAAATTTCCTACTAAATGTGAGAGGAGCAACTGTGATGTTTGGGATTCCAGGCGAGGGATAAATTTGGGATGCTGAAGAATGCAAAAAGAGGCTTACTCCTTATGAGTAGATCAATCTGACAAGGACTCCCCAAAATGCAGGTGAGGCTGTCAGTCAGCACTTTGGAATGAATCAGGTGAGCACTTCCATGCAATTGTCTCAAAGAACCTCATTACCACTCTTTAGAGTTCAACCCAAAATATGGCAAAATGTCATCCCCTGCCAATTCTTGGTGAGTAAATGTCTGTTATTACAGTTTCAGAAGTTGCATGCAGTTTAAATGGAGGGTAAGGGTGATGGGTTAGTTTTCACCAGACAGGTATGCTGTCTGGTGAAAGGGCAAGGAGACTGAATCAGGGTAGACTTACAAATGAGGGAATGAAGTTGAGTCTTTTTCTCATCAGTCTTATCAGTACCTTTGGGATTTTGGTCTTCTTAACATTCTATATAGAAAGGTAAGCCATTCCTTTAGCCCTTCTTCAACTTCTCAAATATTCTCTTTCAAAGTCTAGGCTCATTAAAGAGAAACCCTATAGGGCCACATTGCTTTCTTTCAATGCTTCCTTTTTTCCCTTTTCTGTTGGATATTTTATGGTTTTGTGATTGTATGTGCAGACATTTCATGTTTGAGTACATCCTAGCACTGGAGTTGTTTCTTCCTCAGAGTCCCTGGCCAGGAGATAATACCTATATTTTTACCTGAACAATGCTAAACTCTGTTTTCCCAAACCCCAATGCACATGACAAACTATGTTGGTCATTTACCATTATAGATTCTAAAACTGTATGGCCACTTTCTCCCAAAGATTCTACCACTCTCACTTCAACAACCTATCTGTCCTTGTTCATTACAGTCCACTTCAGAGCAATATTTGATCTGCAGGATAAAGTTTTCAAAAAGAAAAGAGTTGATCACAACCCCATTAAAGAGTAAGCAAAGGACATGAACAGACACTTCTCAAAAGAAGACATTCATGCGGCAAGGAAACATATGACAAAAAGCTCGACATCACTGATCATTAGAGAAATGCAAATCAAAACCGCAATGAGATACCACCTCACACCAGTCAGAATGGCAATCATTAAAAAGCTGAGAAACAACAGATGCTGGCAAGGTTGCAGAGAAGTAGGAACACTTTTACACTGCTGGTGGGAATGTAAATCAGTTCAACCATTATGGAAGACAGTGTGGTGATTCCTCAAAAATTTAGAACCAGAAATACCATTTGATCCAGCAATCCCATTATTGGGTATATACCCAAAGGAATATAAATCACTCTATTATAAAGATGCATGCAAGTGTATGTTCATTGCAGCACTATTCACAATAGTAAAGACATGGAATCAATCGAAATGTCCATCAATGATAGACTGGATAAAGAAAATGTGGTACATATACTAGATGGAATACTATGCAGCCACAAAAAAGAATGAGATCATGTCCTTTGCAGGGACATGGATGAAAGTGGAAGCCATTATCTTCAGCAAACTAACACAGGAACAGAAAACCAAACACCCCATGTTCTCATTTACAAGTGGGAGTTGAACAATGAGAACACATGCACACAGGGAGGGAAACAACACACACTGGGGCCTGTGTGGGGAGGAGAGGTGGGGGGTAGAACATCAGGAAAAGGACCTAATGCATGCCGGGCTTAATACCTTGGTGATGGGTTGACCTGTGCAGCAAACCACCATGGCACATGTTTAGCTATGTAACAAAGCTGCACACCCTACACATGTGCCCCAGAATAAAATGAAATAAAGTGAATAACACTGACTGAGAAAAAAAGAAAAGAGCTATCAGATTTTAAGCTTTTAGCTGCACAAGACTTCCAACAGGTATCCCACCTGTCAAGTCCCACATCACCAACAGATCAAGCCTCTTACCAATTTTGTTATTTGTAGGTAAGAACTCATTATTCACTGCCTGAACCAGGCCTGGTGGTTTATTGCATATTCCCAAATTATACTGCTTTGGATTTCTTTTCTCTTTTAAAAATACTTACTCAACCATACCCCACATGCTTCCATGTCTAAGTTAAAGCTTTGTGATTTGCTCTTTTTTTGGTACAACTGTGTAATGTGCCAACATTCAGTATATTTCCCTTACTCTTTCTATTAGCTGTGTCTTTGAAATAATTATGCACATCTCCAAATGACAGCAGCCTAAGATACACAAGCAATGACAGGTGTTGACTTGTCTATAAGAGAAATCAGTCTTAAGGGGCTAAGTACAGGAATGAATTCCATAGGCGATTTGTAGAAAATGACTGTAATTAGAAGTGGGAAGAGAAGCCAGGCTAAATGGCAGAAGAGGGGTGAGCTGACAGTGCTCAAGCGGAAAACAGGCAGGCATCACGAACAGTGAGGGGTGTGGGGACTTCTAGAACACATGGGTGTTATTTCCCCATGCCTGAGCAATTTCATTCTAGGTCCTTTAAGGATGCTGCTTCTATGGTCCTATAACACAGTTACTGATTACAGGGTCACACTGCAGAGTGATACAATCTGATGATCATCAACATTCCAGAGGGCAAAATTCACATGACCTGCGTTCAAACAAATATGATGAGGCCCAGAAAAATGTAACTTCTTAAAAATGTATTCAGGTGGGATGTGGGGATAGGGACTCAGGTGGGATGTGGGGATAGGGACTCAGGTGGGATGTGGGGATAGGGACTCACAGCAGTGGGCTTGAACAATCTCACTTGGGTAATGAGAATATTCCCAAACTCGTTTATGGTGATGACTGCACAACTTGATAATTTAATAAAAACCACCGAATTGTACAACTCGGTGAATTAAATGCAACGTAAAATAAACCTCAAAAAACTTGTAAACGTGATTTTCATCAATATTATTTAAAGAAAAGAAACAGTTCTAGAGTAGCTGGGAATGCATGGAATTTCTTTAATTATTTAAAGAAGGCCTCTAAGAGTCACCATATTGATCCCTCCAATGGATCTAATCTAATATACAAGTGCCACATATATTCCACAGACACTATTGTACTGGGCGATGCTTCATTTCCTATTAATGTCTGGGCAGTCGCCAGGAGTACTTTTTGCTGGAAAATAATTCGCAATTAGTCACTCAGCCATTTCTATGCTATTATGGCTAATAAAATCCCAAATCGCATCATTTATCAGCTGGGTGCAATTGTGTTTGTTGACGGTGAGGACGTGGGATTGCAAGAGAGGCTCTTTCCACTGGATATAAGTTAGTCCAGTAAACTCAAGGATAACGGCTCCTCAAATAATTGGAATTTGAATATTCAGAAGCTGGTTGGCCATTGGTTCCATCCTCTGTTCATTTCTGTCCCAAGACCAGGGCAGGCTAAGACTGGGGTTGACATTTTCGGGGAGAAGCTGGGGTTAGAGAGCTGAGAGAGGGCAGATCGCAACGGAAAAGTCAGAGACCCCTCCTGGAAAACGCTGAGTCCCCACAGACCCTATTTTCTTCTGGCCCTACCTCCAAGTTGAGGCTGAGGAGCAGATTCAGCTCACCAACTCAGAGAGTCTTGGAATTACTGCTTGGATTCTGGGAGCCAGCCAGTCCCAGCAGGCAGAACTGCCCCTGTAGATTTTTATGCTTTGAGTAGAGAGCTACCAACAGGTGGCGACAAACTGTAGCCACTCCAGGATGGATTTGGCGGGTTCCTCTGGACCTGGTTTTGCCGAGGCCTCTGAGTCATTTCATGACCTTGCAATCATATGACCCTGCATATCCCATGGCTGGCTCATTGTACCAGGGGATGGGCAGAGACTGCCCAGCCATTAATAGGAAGTGAAGCATCCCCCAGTACAACGGTGTCTGTGGAATATATGTGGCATCTAATTACATGTTTGATTAGATCCATTGGAGGAATCAATATAGTGGCTCTTGGAGGCCTTTGTTAAATACTTAAAGAAATTCCATACATTCCCAGCAACTCTAGGACATTTTCTTTTTAAAAATAATATAGGTCTGGTACAGTGGCTCACACGTATAATCCCAGTGCTTTGGGAGGCTGAAGCAGGAGGATCATTTGAGCCCAGGAGTTGAGACCAGCATGAGCAATATAGTGAGACCTCATTTCTACAAAAAATTTAAAAATTTTTTAAATTTTAAAAAATTTAAATTTAAAATTTAATTTAATTTAAATTAAATGGGCATGGTGGGGCACATCTGTAATCTCAACTACTTGGGAGACTAAGGTGGGAGGACTGCTTGAGCCCAGGACTTTAAAGCTGCAGTGAGCTGAGATCGCACCACTGCAATTCAGCCTGGGTGACAGAGTGAAACCCTGTCTCAAAATAATAATTTTGATGAAAAACATGTTTATTTTTTTGAGATCCATTTTACATTGCATCGAATTCACCCAGTTGTACAATTGAATTGTTTTTATTAAATTACCATATTGTTCGACACCCCCTGTACCCCCCACAACCCTGCATCAGTTCTGGAACACTTCACCCCAGTGAGAGTCTCCATTCCCACTGCTGTAAATCACCATTCCTACCTCCTGCCTGTATATATTTTTAAGAAGTCACGTTTTTCTAGGTCTCATCATATTTCTTGGAACCTGCAGTATGGGAATATTGCCCTATTGTCTTCTGGGGTGGTGACAATCATCAGATTGAATTATTCTACAACAAGACCCTATAATCTGTGATAGTTTTATATGACCATTTAATTAGTGTCCTCAAAGGACCCAGAACTAAATTGCTTGGGAACAGAGAAATAAAGCCCATATGTTCTGTAAATTCACATTCTCTGCACTGTTTACAAGGCCTGCCTCTTATATGCTTGAGCACTAAGTCAGCTCACCCTCTGTGGTGCCATTTCTGGGAACCACACCCACCCCCTGGCCCCCCGATCAACAAACACACCACCCATGTGTTATTATGAGTTTTTCTAGACTTGATCAGAGCTGCTTTTGACACTGCCTTTTCCAACAGGCTGCAGGGCAAACAAACAAGTCTCAGAAATGTTGATAAGTAAAGGGAGCCTTTGCCAACTGCACCTTCCTAACCCAAACCTATTTTCTCCTCAACACAAGTTCTGGCAGGAGATACTGTAATTGTGGGATGTTCAATCAAAGGTGAGAATCATCTATAATGGGAGGACTTTAAAAACTAAGAGATAGTAAAACTTGCTGTGGATAACAGTATGGTGGTTCCTTAAAAAGTTGAATTACCATATGACCCAGAAATCCTACCGAAAACAGGAACTCAGGTATGTGTACATCAATGTTCATAGCAGTATTATTCACAATAGCCAAAAGGTAAAAGACAAAGGGATAAACTGAATGTGGTATATCCACATAACGGAATATTATTCAGCAATGAAAAGGATTGAAATTCTGATACATGCTACAACATGGATGGACCTTAAACACTATGCTCAGTAAAGGAAGAAAGAAGAGAAAGGGCAGATGGGAAAAGAAAGGTCAGAGATCCCTCTTGGAGAGCACTGAGCCCCCAGAGATCCTGTTTTCATCTGGCCACGGGGTGTATAATTCTACTTCTACGAAGTTCCTAAAATAGGCAAATTCATAGAGACAGAAAGCAGATTGATAGTTTCCTAGGGGTGGGGGGATGGGAGGAATGTGGAATCACTGTTAAAGGGTATAGGGTTGCTTTCGGTGGTGACAAAAACATTGTAGAACCAGATAGATGGTGGTTTAATGTGGTGAATGTACTCAATATCTCAGAATTGTACATTTTACAATGGTTAATTTTATAAGAATTTCATCTCGATAAAAAAATTCAGAAAAGAGATGATCAAAGTTGAAGTTATTTTGTTAATACTGTAAAGCCTTCTGATATCACTAGCATGATATGATATCCCCAAAACGAAATGTGGACAAATAAACCCTACTGTGAGTGGAAGGACGCTCACTGCCCAGTTGGTAAGCAATTCAACCAAGCCAGCCTGGCACCAGACCTAGGCATCTGTGCTGTTCTTTTAAGGAACATCCTGGGTAAGGACAGAGAGAAAGGAGACTTGAGGGTGCTCGAGGAAGCATTCCCAATCACTGACAGATGACATCCCACTGCAAGGCCTCGGTGCAGGGAAAGGAGGGGCACAGCTCATCCATCACCCAGAGCAACAGAGGAAGAATTTTGATGGGATTACCTTCTGTGCAGGGAAGCATGAGCCATCCCCAGAAACCTGCCCACATATTATGAGGGATGCCCTCTGATCCTGTTTTCAGAGGAGCCACAGTCCCTAGACACATTCCTGAGCAACTGGAAAAAATTACTGTGATGCGTTGCTGGAGACTTTATCATGACAAGAATAAAATATTCAATTATATAGGGGATTTTTCATGATTTTATTATTATCAAATATAAATCAATGACATTCACACTGCCTAACTAGAGTCAAGACTGGCAAGCAAAGCTAATCTTACATATCCGTTTCCCCCAGACGTCTGTGTGCCATTAGGTTATCTGGTTCTCAGAACACATTTTTCCCTACATTATAATTCAGTTCCCAGGTGCACTCACACAAAGGCATTTGTGGGAAGCAGAGTTCTAAGATCGCCTTCTGGGTTTCCAGTCCCTGGCACTCACAAGTTTGAGACCAACCTGGTCAACATGGCGAAACCTCCTCTGTACTAAAAATACAAAAATTAGTTGGGCATGGTGGCGCGCCTGTAGTCCCAGCTACTTGGGAGGCTGGGCCAGGAGAGTTGTTGGAACCCAGGAGGCAGTGGTTGCAGTGAGCCTTGATGCTGCCACTGCACTCCAGCCTGGGCGACAGAGCAAGACTCTGTCTCTAAATAAACAAATAAATAAATTTTTTATCAACAACTTGAATGAGCGTGAAAGAGGACCCAATGCTCTGAGTGAGAACACAGCCAACACCTGGACAGCACCTTGATGGCAACCTCGTGAGACTCTGAGCAGAGAACCCTGCTAAGCTATGCCCAGACCCCTGGCCCACAGTCATTTTACGATCCTCAATGGGTATTTGTTTTAAGTCTTTAAGTTTGTGGTAATTTGCTCTGCAGTGATAAATAATGACTACAGTATCTAATCCCAAATATACATAAAATAGTACCAACACTATAAAACTTAAACAGAATGTAAAACCAAGTGTTTTCAGATACAGTGCTGGCTTCCATCTGGAGCCATAGGTAGTAGCTATGGGTCACGTCAATCAGGCTTACAAAGAATTTTCAGCTGGTCTTGAAGACAACCGTTCCTGGTTCATGGTTTTCTCTTTAATTCTGTGAACTTCCCACATATGCAACTGAAAAATCCCTTTCTAGGTTGGAGCAAGGTTGTGCTGGGTCACCATTATGTCCAACTAAAAACCTTCTGAGTCATGCAACCTGCAAGCTCTAGGCACCTGCAGCTATAACCTCCTAGATTAAGTAATTCATCAGTCACATGAGCTAATTTGCAATTGGAAGTTCCTGGAATCCATTTCATATAGCTGACTGTGGTGTCTATTTAGTATCATGTAAATTATTTTATATGATCCAGTCTGCCAACTAAGACAAATGGCTTTGCATATCCCGATCCTTGAGTCATCCATGTGATATCTGGCAACATGGTAGGGTACAAACAAAACTCTGTGACACACTGTATAGATTGCTGGGGTTAGTTTTCCCACCCACAAAAATGGGACTTAAAAATACCTCACAGGGTTGAAAGAGAAAAGCATTAAATGAAGCAAAATATGAGATAATGCAGCAAGGCGCAATGGCTTATGCCTGTAATCCCAGCACTTTGGGAGGCTAAGGCAGGTGGGTCACTTGAGCCCATAAGTTCAAGACCAGCCTGGGCAACGTGGTGAGACCCTGATTCTACAAAGAATACAAAAATTAGTCAGGTGTGGTGGTGTGCACCTGTAGCCCTAGCCACTTAGAAGGCTGAAGTGGGCAGGTCAATTGAGCCTGGGAGGTTGAGGGTGCAGTGAGCCGTAATCATGCCACTGCACTACAGCCTAGATGACAGAGCAAGACCCTGTCTCAACTTAAAAAAAGAGAGAGAGAGAGAGAGAGAAAGAGACAGAGAGAAAGAGAAAATACTTTCTGTAAAATATGAGGCACCACACAAAGTTAAAGTAATATGCCTCTGTAGACTACAGCACTAGCCTAGACCAGCGGTTCTTGCCAGGGCCCAATTTGCCTCCTGGGGGACATTTGGCAATGTCTGAAGATACTTTTGGTTGTTACAATTTATGGACATTGCTATTGTCATCCAGTGAGTAGAGGCCAGAGATGCTACTAAGCGTGGGCAGAACAGTTCCTGACAACAGAGAATGATCTGGCCTCAAATGTCAATAGTATCAAGGCAGAGAATGCTGACTAAGTCAAAGCTTTGCATTATTATTTTTATTTTATTATGATTTTATTTTACTTTTAGTGACAGGACCTCACTCTGCTACCCAGCTGGAGTGCAGTGGTGTGATCACAGCTCATGGCAACCTTGAACTCCTAGGCTCAAGGGATCCTCCTACTTCAGCCTACCGAGTTGCTGGGACTACAGGTGTGAGCCACCACACCAGGCTGATTTTTAATTTTTTTACTTTTTGTAGAAACAGAGTCTTGCTATGTTGTCCAAGCTGGCCTCAAACTCCTGGTCTCAATCTCCTCGCCCTCCTTGGCCTCCCAACGCACTGAGATTACAGATGTGAGCCACCATGCCCGGGCTGTTACTCCTTTTAAAATACTTTTTCTAGACCAGTGGCTCTCAACCAGGGGTGATCCTGCATTCCAGGGAACGTTGGACAACGTCTAGAGTCATTTTTGGCTGCCACAGCTGGGAGGTAGATACTGGTTATCACAGTCCAGCAAAGCCACTAAACACCCCACACTGCATAGGATAGCCCAGCCCACAAAAGGGAATCATCCAGCCTCAAATATCTAGTGTGCAGAGGATGAGAAACTCTGTCCCAGATGTACCCATACTCACTAAAGAACAATTTTTCTTTCTTTTTAACAAACCAAATAAGGACTTGGTGGTTGTTTTTTTGTTTGTTTATTTTTTGTTGTTGAGAGAGGGTCTTGCTCTGTTGCCCAGGCTGGAGTGCAATGGTACAATCACTGCTCACTGCAGCCTCAACCTGTCAGGCTCAAGCTATCCTCCCACCTCAGCCTCCCAGGTAGCTGGGACTACAGGCATGTGACACCACACCTGACTCTTTTTTTTTCTTTTGTATTTTTTGTAAATATGGGGTGTTGCCATGTTGCCCAGGCTGCTCTTGAACTCCTAGACTCAAGCAATCCACCCACCTCAGCCTCTGGAAGTGCTGGGATTAAAGGTGTGAGAGCCACCATGCTCGGACTTTTTTTTTTTTTTTAAATGGAATTTAGCCTTTCAAAAATGAAGAAATGTCTTTTGGTTTAGTAGCCCCAAGCCACGGAGTCCCCAGGTTTGGTAACTCTGTCCCCCAGATTTGTGTAAATGGTTCTTTGCATCTCAGGTAATTCGCTGGGAAGTGGCAGCTGGGAGCTACTTACAACTAAGCCCAAAACTAAATGACACAGCTATTCTGCCCAGCTTTTCTGGCTCCATTACAGTTCCTGAGTGTTCTCAGGTTATTCTAAAGCTTACAGAGTACAGAAAAGGAAGGAGGTTTTACATAAGGGAAGCTGCATCCGAGGACACACGGAAGCACATTATGATACCACAAACCAAAAAACAACAGCATCATCGGGTGGTCAAGGCCACCAGAAGTTAAGAATGAACCCTTTCCCACTTGCAATTACATTCTCAGGTCCATAGTCTTGAGATAGAAACTTCTGAGAAAAGGTGTGTGTCAGAATGCAGAATGTTTTGGGTTTTATAAGGAAATGGTGAATATCTCATGTCATATATAATAGCTCAAGCGAAGTCTTGGAAGCAGCCTGTGGTCACCCATGTTAACAGTTTTGCAGTGAGGCTGCGTGCAGTAGCTGACGCCTGTAATCCCAGCACTTTGGGAGACCGAGGCGAGCAGATCACCTGAGGTCAGCAGTTTAAGACCAGCCTGGCCAACATGAAAACCCTGTCTCTACCAAAAAATACAAAAAAATTAGCTGAGCATGGTGGCGGGCACCTGTAGTCCCAGCTACTGGGGAGGCTGAGGTGGAAGAATTGTTTGGACCAAGGAGGCGGAGATTGCAGTGAGCTGAGATCGAGCCACTTCACTTCATCCTGGTGACAGAATGAGACCGTATCTCAAAAAAACAAGAAAAAGTTCTGCAGTGAAACAAAATGAATACCCACAATCTGTGGGATGAATGAAGACTTTTCACTTTATTAGTTTTATGTTAGTTGGTTCGAGCTGGTGTCACTGCCAAGTATGTTAGAAAAACTAGGTTTTCAATGTTTTTCTTTTCTATTTTTGGTTATGGACAAAGGATTGCAAACCTGTATTTCTGAAGGCAAGATTTAAAAAGAAGTGGTAAAGTCCTGTGGGCTAACAAGTCAGGTACTGGAAAAGCCACCTATGCTGAACAGAACCTTGGCCAAGTCACTTGGATGTGGATAGCTCCAGAGTTTCCTCATAGGCAGAAGAGGTGACAAGTCAAGACCCAGGGAATGCTTGCCCAATGACCCAGGTCAAACCAGCTGTGACAAGCTCCAGCAAAAACACAGAGCTGCCTGGCCAGCTGGAAAAAGAGCTGAGAACAGACTCAAAACGATGATCTCCAGATGCCAGTTCTTATCTGTTTCCAATTTGGTGATTCTACACAAGAGACAGTTTTGCCACCCAAGAAACATGTGGTAATAACTGGAGACAGCTTGGATGTTATAACTTAGCAGTGGGTGGGAAGTGCTGCTGGCATCTGCTGGGTGGAGCCCAGGGATAATGCCCAGCACCCCATGGTGCACAGGACAGCCACCACCAGAGTGAGCCAGCCCCAAATGTCTGCAGTGCTGAGGTTGACAAACCCTGCTCTAAGTAAGCTCTGTCTTACACTTTTTTTTTTTTTCTGAGATGGAGTCTTGGTCTGTCATCCAGGCTGGAGTGCAGTGGTGCGATCTTGGCTCACTTCAACCTCTGCCTCCCGGGTTCAAGCGATTCTCCTGCCTCAGCCTCCTGAGTAGCTGAGATTACAGGTGCGCACCACCACGCCAAGCTAATTTCTTTGTATTTTTAGTATAGACGGGGTTTCACCACGTTGGCCCAGCTGGTCTTGAACTCCTGACCTTGTGATCCACCTGCCTCAGGCTCCCAAAGTGCTGCGATTACAGGCATGAGCCACTGCGCCTGACCAGTCTTACACATTTTAAATGCTTATTTCAGGCCAGAGATTGTCATCTGGGAGGAGGATTTTACCTACCAGGAGACATTTGGCAACATCTGGAGATATTGTGGGTTGCTGCATCCTCCCATATACTGGACAGCCCCTGCAGCAAGGAATCACCCAGCCCCACCGACCAACAGTGCCTCCGTGGGGAAACGCTGGGCAGACAAATTCACTGTAAAACAGAACGTCCCAATCTCTAGCTCTAAACTAAAAATCTCTCAGTCTTGGAACCACCAAGAGGAACCTGGGCCCCTAAGCCATCTCTGTTCCATCCCCCTGGGCTTTCTCCCAGACCTCACAGTTGAAGGTGCTTCTCCTAATTAGCCCTGTGCCAAGTCTCTGCCCTGAACTTCCTTCTCACAATAAGCGTTTAATTATCATTGACATTGGTACTTGCAGTATTTATACTGCTTGTTTTCTTTCATAGAAAACACCTGAGGTGAGACTGGACTTCTGCTTCATCATTGCCACATCCTCTGTTACCTGTGACCCTAGGGCACTGGGGATGTGCTTGTTGACTCAGTGGCCAAGTTTGACAGGGGTTAATTTCCAAACAAGTCTGGAATTTTAAGGAGAAGACAAGATGGAAACAAAACAATGGTGACAGAACCTGGTCTGGAAAACATAGCTTAGGACTTTTGGCCATAAACTCTTAATGCTCGTTTTATTCAAGTTTTTAAGGGACGCTCAACATTTACTATTTAGGTTTTTAATGCAAAGAGGAGTCATTCTCATCTTTTTTTTCATGCACTGAAAGCTTTTATATTATCTCCTGGTATCAGCTGTGATGTGAATATCTCATTAGAAATGAATATGGGGCAATTTCTCAGTTGGCAAATAGTAATGTCACTATAGACACCAATGCACAGGGTATTCAGTAAAGCATTATCATGCATTCCTGGAGACAAAGAGTACCTACAGTAAATGACATGAAATGGAGCAAACTTTCTGTAAAATAATTTCAACACGTTCAATATTATTTTCAGTGAAAACTATTTTTAACATTCCTCCAACTCAATCTGCTTGGGTTGGCACAGAAGACAAAACTGATGTGTACATGAAGTATGTTGATACTCTGATAAGAAGTAAAGTAAGCAAGAACTGGACATCTTAATTCATTATAATTGCTCATAAGAGAACAGAGAGTTTACTTGAAAGAGATCAAAGGAATTTCTTAGCATCTCTCTTTGGGAGAAAAGTCATCCATTTGGTTGGCTCATAATTACTAGATTATGTACGGCATGCATCGCAAAAGTTAAATTGTTTTTGGATGTTCATTTTCTGTAATTAATATAATTTTTCAGAAAACAGTAACTGATCTCTGAACTACATACTCATTCTTCAGTTAACCTAGTTCTTTTATAGAGATGATTTTACATACACAAGTGTACTGTAGAAAGTGCAGTAATAAACACCACATCTTAAAATCAACATAACCTGTTAAGAAACATTTGGCTTCAGCCAGGTGCGGTGGCTCAAGCATGTAATCCCAACACTTTGGGAGGCCTAGGCAGACAGATCACTTGAGGTCAGGAGTTCGAGACCAGCCTGGCCAACATGGCAAAACCCCATCTCTACTAAAAATACACACACATAAAAATTGGCCAGGCATAGTGGCACGCGCCTGTAATCCCAGCTACTTGGGAGGCTGAGGCAGGAGAATTGCTGGAACCCAGGAGGTGGAGGTTGTGGTAAGCTGAGATTGCACCACTGCACTCTAGCCTGGGAGACAGGTCAAGACTCCATCTCAAAAAAAAGAAAAAAAACAGAAAGAAACATGAGACTCCATGCATAGTCCTGAGGATAAACTCGGAGATCTATGTGTATGCCCCTCTAGAAGTAGGCATATATGTTCTTTTTCCACTCTCTAGGATACATATTTCCACTCTTTAGGATACATTAACATTACAGATATTGAATCTGTATATTTAAAATGAAAAAGAGTGAAACAACTGTCAATTCCTTCTCAAATTTATCCTTTAGAAAAACAGTAAGTTGAAAGCGTAAAATCACGCCAATCTTTCAGGGAATGCATTGGATGGCAAAGACATCTCCGGCATAGACGTTGTATCTAACTAAGAAGCAGTGGGTCCAGTGTTTTCATACATGAGGTTAATTGATTTAATTTCTCTTTTGTATAAACTATAGCACAAAATGCACCACTTCATTTGCTCATTTCCTTTTAGGATTCTTTCCTCTAAACTCCAGTATTCTTTATACCAAGCTTGTGTTTTCAAACTACCACTCTAATCCACAAAGACAAACTATTCGGCAATTACTTTCTTCTCCTTATAGACAGTCTTGTTTCAGGGCAAAGGAGCAAATGAGAACATATTAGATAAATTGTTGTAGGTGGTTTTACAGATATTTTCTTTAATGTAACACTACAGATAAAAAATGTACGAACTTTGATTAGTCCCACAGAAGAGAATTTAAAACTCTGTCTCCCAGAGCAAAGACTTGGCTCTTCTACTTATTCAATTAACTCTTACCATGCTGCTCTTGAGCTATTCCAGGAAGGGAAAGAAATAGAAACCTTCAGACTTCCTTTGAAGCAGTGCAACTAAAGTAAATATTCCCTGTAAACAATTTTCTGTCATCACGTATCTCAACATGTTAGCAGCAGAGAAGCAGAACTAATAATCATATTAAAAATTTAACTCACCAGTTCTTACAAGGCTTTCAGAGAGGGCTCCTTACTGGGAGACTTAGACACTTTGTATGTCTCCTTCAAGGATCTCAAACAGCTTCTCATACCATCACATCGGACAAGCATCCCAGCCGAATGCTCATCGTGTGTGAATGATCATTTGACAGCCTGGGCAGTTATATTGGAGCATCATTAGCAATAAAGTCATCACTGAGTAATCTGCGAATCTATCATAAAAAAGTTATTTAACTGCATGTATTTCTCCACCTGGCCTTCCTCTCCCCCAGTGCACCACACGTTTTTAACATCACTCAGAGGGAAGCTGGACTTCCTTCACCAACTCATCACTTTGGAGGAGCTTTGGGTGCCAGCCCTGAATACTGAACTGCAATTCTTATTCACCTATTGACTCCCTAACCTGGAAAACAATCAGCAGTTCACTGAGAGGACTTCCTGTGGGCACTGAATTTTGCATTGCACGGTGCGCAGCAAGTAAAGGGAGTGTGTATTGAGGAAGAAGAGGGAGGCTATATAATGGTGGGGTGGGACAGACAAACAGTGATGATTACTTTTTCCATGAACAACAACACAGGACGTGGGTTTCGGATGAGAAGAGCAAGGGTTTTGTTTTTAATGATCTGTCGAGAGCCTGATGCACCTAAGCCTTGCCAGCCTGTTTGTTAAGTGAGTTACACACACAACACGGTGCCAAGAGCCCCAAGGAATTCATTCTCTGTGTCAACACCACAGGGTTGGGCAATGAGCAGGGCTACCACTCAGCAGGGAGGTGTCCCATCAACACTGATGAAACAGCAGGCAGTCTTCTGATCACACACCTTGGGGGAAAATCATACCCCAGTAAAAATAACTTCCAGTGTTTCTCTTTTATTAGTTTCCTCGTGTTGTTTGTTTTTGCAGCATTTAGGGAAAAAGGAAAGGGAGAAAGAAAAAAAAAAGCCTCATCTGAGTCTTTGCTTTCATTATTCTGCTTCTATAAATAAAAACTTGCTTATTTCTAATTATTTTGTGTGCCTCTGGCTCTCAGTAGGCACTCAAATAATATATAAAGTAGCGGTGTTAGCCCATTTTCTATTCTCAATAATAACCAAGGATCTGGGCATGCTGAAACCTGAAAAGTATTTTAACATGAATAAATATGACTTGGATTTTACCAAAAGGCAACTATTTGTCTCCCAGGGTCTCTATAAACCTTCCTCACTGCAGAAATGTCTTATACCAGCTAGTGGTCAAAATTGCAGCACATCACATGATGTTTCTGGTCACTGAATGCTTTCAAGATCAAAGTTAAATGTCGAATGAAATGCTAAATCTCTGCAGCTTTAATTCCAGAGTAAGGCTTCCTTTCCTCCCCACCCTACCTCCAGCTAAGGCATGCTTTTCGTGGTCCTGAAACAGAAGGCACACATGGGGAAGCTTCTGGCTTTCTCAATTGTCCTCCTCCCTCATTTCCCCTGCTGTGGTTACAGATCTCTCCACCTGGAGAGTAGCAGGAAAGGAAGGCGAAAAGGAGCAGAAGGTTCTTCTCTCACTGGTGCTATCATGTGAAGATTTCAGGCAAACCTGAAGGGCATTTTCTTAAGTTCTTGGAAGCCAGGACAGCTGGATCTCCCCCATCTCCAACTCCTGAGATGCGGGCGATGTCATCTCTTCCTCCAACTGGTTTTCCAGTGGTATCACTCTGCTGGAGTCTCCTCCTCATCCCAGATTTTGTGGGGCAAAAGTCCAAATCATTAAGGTTATCTGGTCATGCATATTTGTTTGAGGGACTCTGAAAGTGCAACCTAAATCAACTCCTCCTAGCCCTCGAGATCAGAAGTCTCTAGAGCAGATCTGGCAGGGATCAGGTGCCACCCACCTAGGTCCCCCAAGAGATGCACAATCAAATATCAACCTTTCTGAGGAGTGTCGCTGAAGCCTCAACATTGGATTGAGGCTAAGAGAGATGCATGCCATGTCATTTGTTTTTATTTCATTTAGGAAACAAGAAAAAAGAAAGCCTAACTCCACTGGGGAAGAGGTAGGGCTATAATGCCATATAAACCTCTTCATAAGCCTTCACTTCTCTCGTTGCTGTGAGGCCAGAGATCCATAGGGTTCCTGGCTATCTACATGGAAAATTTCTATAGGATGCCATTTTTTTCCATCTCATTTCACGATGCTGTCAAGTGAGTATCCTGTTACAATAAATATTCCCCAGAATAATTTGTCTTGATATGTGGATGGAGGACTTTGGAGTCAGACAGACATGGCATTCTGATTCCAGCACCCACTAGCTGTATTTGATTAACTTCAAAAAGTGCTTAATCACTTGGGGCATCAGCTTTCTCACCAGTAAGGCAGGCAGAAGTATACATCTTAGGCCCCTCTGATCAATAACCCTTTATTGATTAGATATAATGTCACAGGGCATGGTGCCTGGCCAAAAGAAACGGATGATCCTTTTTGGCAATTTTGAGAAAACAGAAGTAAAAAGATTTTACTTTATGAGCTATGAAAATTACTGTGCTTTAAGATCATGAAAAGCACAGACTTTGGTATATGAATTCGTGTAGATGCTTAATGAAATTGTTCAGAGTTGAACCTACCTGATATTTGACATTCCTATAACTGTGTCAACCATCAGAGGCATTGCACAGGAACCCTCAAGGTAACACTGGGCATGTCTTCATACTTGGGCCTATACCCAGAAAGAACCCAATAGAGAGACTGTTGGTGGGAAATCCTAGAGTCCCACAGAAGAAGGACACATGCAATCAGAGATAAGCAAGAGAACACTCACTCTCAAAGACTCGACATGCAGCAATTGCATGAGCAAAGGTCAAGGCTTGATAATTAGGGCCCTGAATCAAGGAAAAAGCATCTCAATGCAAATCGGACAAGTGGGATGAGAGCAACACGGTGCTCACAGAAGGGTTCTCCTCTTAGCTATGCAGAAGGAAGAGACCTCGAGCCCCAGAATCCAGTTTACAGTCTCCCTATTGCAACATCCACAACTGCACAAGACAAACAGCAGTGAGCTCTGTATACATTCAGGATGGACTCAACTATTCTTCTCCAAGCCATTTGCCAGCTTCATAACTTCTAGAAACATTAAAACATCAAAAGTGCTCTCAAATCTCTAGTTTGGGGACCCCCTCCTTGTCTATTAAAGTAAAGGTTATGGCACAGGAAAGGGCAAAAACACATGGAAAACCCCAGAATTCCTCCTATGTGTGTTACATGAAACATGGTTGGGGGTAGATCAAAGAAGGAACACGAAAAATTATGAATAGTTTCTGGGTATTTTTGCATATTTGTGGTTTTTAATTATCATTCACTTTCCATTTTTCAGGAGCAGATTTAATCACAGCCTTCTCTTTGCTATACTGCATTTCCATGTTTTAAGTTATAGCTTTATTATTAAACCAAAACCTAAGTCCTAGTAAATTACCTTTCTTTAACTGGCATCCTAGTTTACTCCAGGAGGAAGGAGTCATGGAAATTTACTGCCTCTAAGATTCTTTCAGAGTGGTTTAAAGGGCCCGAGGAAATTGACTTGAAATAGATGCTTCCAAATGTCATTGTTTATGCACTAATACAACAGCAGCCAATAAACATATTCAATTGAAATGTACCCACAAGAGAACAAAATACATGTGTTGTACCTGTTTGACCCATCTACTTCACTTAGCCTATTAAACAACTCTCAAACCTATGCAATTATATATAAATATATATATACACATATATTATATATAAAGACCTTTCGCCTGAAGTTTGTTAGAACCACACATACATCCAAAGAGAAGAGCCAGCTAAAAATAAAAACCCCACACATGCATGCACCTATATATGTGTATATATGTAATAAATTAAGTACATTTAAATCATATATACAATAACTCCTGATTTAACAACGTCAATAGATTCTCAGAATTTTTTTTTTTTTTTTGAGATAGGTTCTCACTATGACACCCAGGCTGGAGTACAGTGGCACGATCAGAGCTCACTGCAGCCTCGACCTCCCAGGCTTAAGCAATCCTCCCACCTCAGTCCCCTCAAGTAGCTGGGACAACAGGCATATGCCATCACACCCAGCTAATTTTTGTATTTTTTTGTAGAGATGGGGTTTCACCATGTTGCCCAGGCTGGTCTTGAACTCCTGAGCTCAAGAAATCCACTGGCCTCAGCCTCCCAAAGTGCTGAGATTACAGGCGTGAGCCTCCATACCGGGCTGATTCTTGGAAATTGCAACTTTAAGGGGAACGATATACAGCAGATTGTTTCATTCAACATCATTTTGTTATAAAGTTGATGAGAACAAAAAATGGTTTTGTTATATGTGGCTTTGCTTAAAGTCACAGTTTCCAAAGACCTCCGAACAAGTGAGAACCTACTGTAATCATCTTTCTTCTTAACTTTCTTAAAGTCATGCAGTTGCATTATTTGTAATATAATACTTAACATATACATTTGTGAATATATACAAACGAAATATATTGAAGTTATATATAATGGCATTTCCTCAAGTTTATCAAAATCATGCACACCAATATATTATTTATATAGCTTATATAACATATGTATGGTATATATATATATACATATAAACATATTCTGTTCCCTTTAAGATTCTTAAAATCTTAACTATTTGAGGTACCTAAGATTCTCATTCTCTGAATTTTTCTCTGTAAATTTACTCTGTTTTTCCAATGTGTTTGGTGTCATGCTCACTTGGCAAAATCCCACAGCCTTACTGAATGATTGCTTCTCGAGAAAGTTGGTGAGGCAGAATGTAAGTCAGAATGGACCCTATGCCTAACAGTAATCTGGTATTTCTAAAGTGTGTTTGAAGGAGATATTATGTTCTTTTTAAAGAGCATGTGTGATGGCCCCTGTTGAGTAAGTCTGAGCATTGTTGTGTTAAAAAAAAAAAAGGGAAGATCATTGACCACAAAAATGGGAGAGTTTCAAATGAACACATGGCTATGAATTGAGGAGGCAAGGACTCATTCAGCACACTTTCCAGGCTTATGTGATCATGGGGAAGCTGAAGGGAGAGGCTGTGCAACGAGCTTTCAGTTCCCTCCAGATGTTAGCTTGCACCAAGCAGCACAGGAGTTGGGTGCAAGTAAAATAAAGGCGAAAACTTTCAATCCTAGAAATGACTGGTTGAACCATGTTATCGCTGATATGCCATACTGATATCAGAATTGAAGAAAACAAATGTTCCTTGTTTATTTTTTGAAGGTTCCTTTTCCTTATCGTTTTTTTGCTGGTGGTTTCTAGAATACTTTTTTCCCCTTTATTTGCACATTCATTCTTGTGTTTGATTTTGATATTATCTATTCATGTTGTGGTCCTGATTGTTTAAGCACAACATAAGAAATTTTGAAAACATATATGAAACATATTAATAGATAGTTTTTGCCTTTTGGCTCTTTTTGAGGAAGGAAGACCAACAGAGGTTGAACTCTCCACCCTGATCATTTTCAGGTATATGACTTGAGGCAAGGTACCTGACTTTCCTCATGCTCCATTTCTTTATTTCTATAAGAAGAAGAATTCCATTGTTTACCCTGCAGAGTTGCCGAGTCAATGAAGTAAGAGATCATTTATAAAGTTGTAAGCACATTCTAATTGTTTGAGGGCTGGTGGCTATTACCATAGTTGCTATGAAACAATGAGCCAACTTTAACCATAAACTACTCACTCTTTCATCTCAGACTCTCAGCATGTGGCCTTTATAAACACTTTGGAGAAGTGACCAGAGCACTAAGCAACTTGCATAAGATGTGACAGGAACTCAGAGCCTTGCAGGTGGGCATGTGGTTTATTCAGAAGCAGCGACGACACAAGGCACACATTAGAGATGGCACACAGCACTCTGCGTGGTAAGCTCCAGCTGTGATTCCACTCAAGGAGAGAAGCTTCAGCGGGCAGGGCCAGTGGGTATCCCTCTTTGTGAAGGTGGTGCAAGACACAGCAAAGGCCCAAGTTGCTGACATCCCCAGTTGTATCCATTATGGGTGCACATGCCCCTCACAGGTCCTGGAGGGAGGAGGCTACGCTAGAGGCAACGTCAGGAGGGAAAGAAAAAAGGAAAAGAGGGAGAGAGGGCAGGAGAGGGGGAGGGAGTTTAGAAGGAGAACAGGAAGACAGGAAAAGAGAGAAGAAAGAAAGGAAGGGAAGGAAGCAGGGAGTCGAGCAGGAAGACAGGAAGGAACGAAGACAGGAAAAGAGAGAAGGAGGAAAGAAAGGGAAGGAAGCAGAGAGGAGGGAGTCGAGGAGGAGGACAGGAAGGGAGACAGGAAAAGAGAGGAGGAAAGGAAGGGAGGGAAGGAGAGAGGGAGGGAGTTGAGGAGGACAGGAAGGAAGATGGGAATAGAGAGAAGGAGGAAAGGAAGAGAAGGAAGCAGAGAGGGAGGGAGTCGAGGAGGAGGACAGAAAGTAAGACAGGAAAAGAGAGAAGGAGGAAAGGAAGGGAAGAAAGGAGAGAGTGCAGGAGAAGAACAGGAAGGAAAACAGGGAAAGAGAGAAGGAAGAAAGGAAGGGAGGGAGGGAGTCAAGGAGGAGGACAGGAGAAAGACAGGAGGAAAGGAAGGGAAGGAAGGAGAGAGGGAGAGAGTGGAGGAGGAGGACAGGAAGGAAGACAGGGAAAGAGAGAAGGAAAGGAAGGGAGGAAAGGAGAGAGGGAGGGAGTCGAGGAGGAGGACAGGAAGGAAGACAGGGAAAGAGAGAAGGAGGAAAGAAAGGGAGGGAAGGAGAAACAGAGAGAGGGGCAAACGAGGAGGGAACTGTTTGGGGTCAGGAGCCCTAAATCCCAGAACAATATGATGATAAAGGGTGGGGAGTGATGAAGCCTGAGCCCCTCTCTCAGATGTCCAGTTATGTCTAGTCAGCGAGAATCCTGGCAGGACAGAGGAAATTCGAACTCATGGTAAGGTCTGACCACATGCTTCACTTCTCCACATTTTTGAAGCACACATCCTCCCTTCACATGTGCTATTTTAGAATAGTGTGTGTCTACTTAGGCACTAACATTACGGATATTACGAAACATGATCTGTAATCATTAGTGAAGGCTATAAAGCTGATGCTGGAATTTCTACTTTCTTGTTATTAACTGGAAGCTACATTTTATTATTTTCATAGGCATGCCTTTGATCCCTTTGTCCATTTTTTGAGAGCTGATTTAAAAATTAAATAATATAAACCGTAAATACACTTTACCTTAATATGTACACTGCATTATGCTGAAATGAAATAAAATGGTTGAAAGCAATGATGTCTCCCCTCCTCCCTATAAGGATACCTGGAGAAAAGACCAGGACACAAGAACATTGACCAGTGT
This sequence comes from Colobus angolensis palliatus, assembly GCF_000951035.1. NCBI lineage: Eukaryota > Metazoa > Chordata > Mammalia > Primates > Cercopithecidae > Colobus > Colobus angolensis. The sequence goes on along the minus strand of NW_012117866.1, from coordinate 1,787,290 downwards.
TCACACAAATATGAAATGTTAGGGCTGGGTGCCACGGCTCCTGCCTGTACTTCCAGCACTTTGGAAAGCCAAGGTGGGTGGATCACTTGAGGTCAGGAGTTTAAGACTAGCCTGGCCAACATGGTGAAACCCCGTCTCCACTAAAAAATACAAAAATTAGCCAGGCATTGTGGTGGGCACCTGCAGTCCCAGCTACCCAGGAGACTGAGGTGGCAGGATTGCTTGAACCCGGAAGGGGGGGTTGCAGTGAGCGAACATCATGCCACTGCACTCCAGCCTGGGTGACACAGTGAGATCCTGTCTCAAAAAATAAAATAAAATAAAAATAAATGTTGGTAAACTTAACACATTTGCTACTTCTTTACATTAAAATGATAATCCTGGCCAGGCGCGGTGGCTAACACCTGTAATCCTAGCACTTTGGGAGGCTTAGGCAGGCGGATCACAACGTCAGGAGATCGAGACCATCCTGGCTAACACGGTGAAATCCCGCCTCTACTAAAAAATACAAAAAAATTAGCCGGGGGCATGGTGGCGGGCGCCTGTAGTCCCAGCTACTCGGGAAGCTGAGGCAGGAAAATGGCGTGAACCCAAGAGGCAGAGCTTGCAGTGAGCCGAGATCGCGCCACTGCACTCCAGCCTGGGCGACAGACCGAGACTCCGTCTCAAAAAATGAACAAATAAATAAAATAACAACAATAATAATAATCCTAAGCCCCCTCCCCACAATGAAGTAGCTGGTATACCCCAGGAGGGGGTCAATGGTCTAGACCACTGGATGTCCTGGTTGAAAGGCAGATGCTGAGTCGGTCAGTCTGGGGCTGGCAGCTGGGATTCTGTATTTCTAGTGAGCTCCCAGCGGATGCTGGCACTACCAGTTCAGATCACATCTGTTATCCACCACTGCAGAGAAGCGAACCGGACCTCTCGCTCAGAGCCAGTCTGTACTCTGATGGTGAAGGGGTTCAAAAACAATCACCCTCCCCACACAAAAGTACCAGATATGTCCGAGAGTACAAAACCAGGATGGCAAATTCAGCCATTTATATCAGGCTCCCTTCCAGAGCTCACTGGGCTGGGAGGAAACCAGCAGCGGGAACGGGTGAGAATATTCAGTACCTCTGAAGCAAGGGACTTCCTAAGTCAACACTGCTAAGCCAGCTATATAGGGGAAGAAGGCAGGTAAGTCTGCAGCAAGGAGCTCAAATTGAGGCCCCATTAGATGAAGTCAAAGCTTTCTGGTCTCTCAGCATCATCAAGAAAAGTGGACTGTGTACAGCCACTGAGAAAGATGGTCCCTAGTCCAACCTGTTACCCTCCATCTACGCTGGGCAAGATTTGTACCCCAGAAAAGCAAAGAGAATAATGGGGCAAAGGGGGCTCACAGAAAACAGATATAGCAGACTGGAAACCAAATACAACAGATACCAAAAGCACAGAGACACAGGAACCAGGACAACAAACTAAGGAAGTTGAAATAAGCTAAGACTTCATACAGGATAGCATATATATACACACACAATAAATGGCATGGTTAAGTTTGTATGTTGTGTGAAAGAAGATCGTCTGTTTATCTGTTCCACTGTTAATATGCTTTTGATGCCATCGTCTGTTTATCTGTTCCACTGTTAATATGCTTTTGATGCCATCGTACCACAGTTTACTGGATCATTTCTACTGTATCTTAAAATTGTCAGGAAAAGTAAGTTATTGTCCCATGGGGAAAACACAATTGTACAAAAGTAAACTGTAATTCATGGAAGGAAATGCATCCCTGTCAGCATAGAAGCTGTCCATCTTTGGCTGTTGCAGAATTATGAAAAGCTAAAAACTAACTTGTTATATGTGTACAAACCACATTGCTAGAACACAATTTCATTCTTTTCCAAACTAGCTTGTGACAGAGAAGCATTCACACAGTCAGTTTGTTTGTTTTTTTTTAAGCAAAGAGGAGTCTTCCATCTTATGCATAGAAGTGATGTTACTGAAAAGTATGGAAAATAAGACTTATAAAAAAATAATGTGAAGCATGTTTTCACATCTGTGGAGAGCTGAAGTACCTAAGGTTTCCCAATCTGTCTCTTCCACAATCACTGTGAGGCTTTGTCATTTCGTCAAAATGGGACTGGGGCCTTTTTTCCTTTGAAAAATACTCTTTTTTGGCTGGGCCTGGTGGTTCATGCCTGTAATCCCAGCACTTTGAGAAGCCGAGGTGGGCGGATCACTAGGTCAGGAGTTCAAGACCAGCCTGGCCAACATGGTAAAACCCCATCTCTACTAAAAAATACAAAAATTAGCTGAGTGTGGTGGCTGGTGCCTGTAATCCCAGCTACTCGGGAGGCTGAGGCAGGAGAATCACTTGAAGCCGGGATGCTGAGGCTGCAGTGAGCAGAGATTACACCACTGTGCTCCACCCTGGGCGACAGAGTGAGACTCTGTCTCACTAAAAAAAAAAAAAAAAAGAAAAGAAAAAGAAAAATACTCTTTTTTAATTTAATGAGTAAACAGAAATGTGAGGTGGTTACAATACCAAAAAAATAACAGTAACTCTGACATGTGTGCATCCATTTGTTTCCAGAGAATGGAAAGAAACTGGGAGGGAGAATTCTAAAGACTCCAGGTGGAAAATACTGTCATACTTACTGTAGGTACCACAGCAATGTGTGTGGAACGCATCCACTATGGAATTGTGTTCCCCAAAAATATATGTTGGAGTCCTCATCCCCACTACCTCAGAATGTGACCTTATTTGGAAACAGGATCTTGTCAGAGGTAATCAAATTAAAATGTAGTCATTAGGGTGGTCCTTAGTCCAGTAAGAATGGTGTTCTTAAAAAAGCAGAAAATTTGGACACGGAGACACACACAGAGGGAAGACAACAGGACAGGATACAGGGAAAGGAAAGCAGGTTCAAGCTGAGGAGAAAGGCCTGGAATAGGTCCTTTCCTCACAGCCCTCAGAAGGAATTAAGACTGCTGACATCTTCATCTAGGACTTCTGGCCTCCAGATCTGTGACACAATACACATCTGTTGTTTAGGTTACTTAGTCTGTGGTACATTATTATGGCAGCTGTAGCAAACTAATACAGAAACCATGAATGACTATATTTGAGTCACAAGTCCCTTCCTAATTTGCTCATAAATTGCCTTCTCTGAAATTCCGTGTCCTCAAAGGGAAATCACGATTGCATTAAACGGGGGAAGCTATCTTACAGCACCAGCTGTAAGAACACATAATTTTATTGACTATATATTATGCACTAGTACTAAGGGCTTGGCCTGCCTCACCTCCTTTATCACTTCCATTTTACCCAGGAGGAAACAGATACAGATGCATTTTGTCTATCATAGATGATAATTCTTGCTGAATCCAGGCGTGCCCCCATCCACCATGTAGGCACTAAACTAGAAATACATCCTTATGTTTACACCTGTTTTTTGTTTTGTTTTGTTTTAGTCTTTTTCCCCTTTTGTGGAGAACAGGGTCTCGCTATATTGCCCAGACAGTTCTTAAACTCCTGGGCTCAAAGTATTCCCGCAACTCCCACCTCTGCCTCCCTAAGTACTGGGATTACAGGTGTGAGCCACTGCGCCCGACACACCCTCACGTTTTTAAAGTCTTAAAACTCTTATTTCCGCTTCGCAAGAGGTCCAATCCTTGTCCTTAAACGTGAATATACCACATAAACGAACACAAAATACAAACAGGGACAAAAAAGTATTTTTCGGACAATGGCAAGAGGGGAAAAAAAAAAGCTGTTTAGGTGGCATTTGAAAAGTTAAAAAAGGAAGAAAACTCAGAGCAGCCCAAAAGACAGATGATACCTAAGAAGGAATAACCAGCAAGGCATGTTGACTATTAGTATTATTTCAGCATCCTCCTTGCGCAGCTTGGCTTTGCTCTGGAACAACGCACCAGCCTGGGACGCTCAGAGATGCAGGCACGGAGGTGGTGCAGCCTCTCCGCACACTGCGCATGCGCGGCTGACGGTTCACGTCGCGGTCCAGGACCGCAGGGAGGCGGGCAAGCGAAACTGAGAAAAACCCACCCACTGTCCAGGGGCTGGCGGCTCGGGCGAACCCACCCAGGGACCTCGTGACCAAGGCCATTTGTCTGCAACCTGATGGCTAGCAGTGATGCCACCCTGAGAATCTTCAACCCCCTCTCCCCACTCGACAGTCCCTTGTACTGTCCCTCCTTCCTCATTCACACCCCTGATACAAAGTCAAGCAGTGAATTTGCCCCCTCGGCTCTGCGCGGCCGCTGACTGCGTAGCTTGGACCGATTCCGGGTGTGAAGTGAGGAGGAGTTGATACGGGTAAACGTATCACGCCGGCCCGCGACGCATCCCTGGTCTGCAGCTGCTGCTGCGGCGAAAGCCCGAGGTGCGCGTGCGCGGAGCGGCACTAGGCAGCCCAGGACGCTCGGGCTCGGAGCCG
>NW_012117866.1:1733995-1782278 GCF_000951035.1 Colobus angolensis palliatus | reverse complement strand
CCACCGGGCGGGCGCGCGGCTCCGCGTCCTCTCCGCAGAGTGCGGCGCGGCGGGACCTCCGCGCTGTCTTTTCGGTTACCCAGGCGTGCGACCTTGAGGGGTGCCCAGCCTCAGTTTCCCCGTCTGCAAGCTAGCCTGGAGGATACTTGCCTGCCTGCCCCGAGGTTGCTGCTGTGGGCGCACCTTGATGGTAGCATCCTACATGCTAGCGGTTCTCCACCTGGCGGTTCTGCCGCCCTGAGGGCATCTGGCAATGGCGATGTCAGGAGACATTTTGGCTGTCACAGCTGGCGTGGAGTGATGGGGTCACTGGCATCTAGCGGGGTCCAGACCAGCGATACTGCTAAACTTCCCGCAGTGCACAGGAGTAGTGCCCTATGCAACCATAAGGAATTATCCCGCGCTGTCAGCAGCGTAGAGGCACAGAAGGTCTGTCAAGTGGCCTGACTGCCTAGGGTGACCAGCACCAGGGACATCACCTGGGGGCCACTTGTAAATGTAGAAGCTGGGGCCCCACCCTACCCCTGCCCAATCAGAATCTGCATTTTAACAAGTGCGTGAACGTTTGAGAACCGCTGCTCTATCAATCCGAGGCATTAAGAAACACTTGGCAGCGTACTAAGGTAGTCAGTCATAGCACATGTGAACTTCACCAGCCAAGAGGAATTCAAGTAGAATTCAAAGAATAAAACCCTGTTTTTAACTCAAGACAGAACTATGCTGAGCTCTACCCAAAGCCTCAACACAACACTATGACACATAATCACCAGGAGGCTTCATATATCTATAAACATGTCTGCATACTCTGTGTAGACAGCCGACCTGCTTGTTTACGTATATCATTCCTTCATTTCAAAACCCTGCAAGTTAGAAGGAAGTATTTGCATTTCAGTAATTAAAAAAAAAAAGAAAAATCCCTGAAGCTCAGAGAGGTAAAGCTACTTGCCCAAGGTCACACAGCTAATAAGAAGCCAAACTGAGAACCGATTCTGGATTGATCCCGTTCTAAATATAATGATGTTGAGCTCATCTTAAATTGTGAATGTGACCTTGTTTCTGCTCATCATATTGCTGGGTGATTCACTAGCAGTGTTTTCTTTTAAAAAGGCACACAGAAACCATTCTCTTCATTTTATGAACACTGAGGTATAAACTGATAAATTCCAAAGGAAAAAAAAATCCCCATGGAGGTCACTAATTGGAGCCAACGGTGTATGCAGCTACTAAATTTGAAATGACTCAATGTCAGAAAGCTTCTGGGATACATAGGTATAGTTTGTAGACATGAATTTTCCTACTCCGGTGGTCAAGAAGCTAAATTGTCAAATAAATTTCTTACCCTCTAATAAAGGTCCAGAGAACCTGTTCTGGGAGTCTCATGAATTTTAATGCCAAACAAGATGTCTCATTAAAATTAAATTTATTAAACTTCTAAATGAGCTTGATGCCTAATTCTGATTCTAGATTCGCACATAACCATGCCCTGAAGTGATGAATGTGACTTAAAAGGCATTACAAGCATTGACCTCACATTGTTACCCAATCCTCTGATCTAGTCAGATAACCAAGAATTAGTGCTATTTGGAAAAATAAGCCCTACTTCTTTTTATTCCCCTCCCTCATTTTCCTCCCATTTCCTCCTTTCCTGCCCTACCTCTTCTTTGAGGTGGTAAGGCCTTGCAAAACTTTCTTGGAAATATACCTTTGCTTATCCCATTCTTTCATCAAATGTATAAATACAAAACACAGCTTTCCAGAATGTACCACTTTAATCTACCAGATTATGCCTGCTCTCATTCTTTAGCACCTCACTTCAGTGTATCTGTTGTTTGCATAACAATATATTATCAATTTATAATGAGTTGTTTTACAGTAGGTCTATTTTTTGGGAATTTTGAATGCATTTTCCTAGGAAGTTCTGTTTGTCGATGTAGCCCCAATACTTGCATACTTGGGGAAGATTGAAAACGAATAGTTTCATGGAGGATTGTTAACATTAGAGGAGAAGCTTGTTTAATCAGAGGAGAATGAGGAAGTAAATGGAGATTTTAGAGGAAATGTTGACCAGGAAGAAAGCCGGGACACTTTCCCATGCTTTTGACATGTACGATGCTGTTAATTGTCCTTTTTTTTTTTTAAAAAAAAAAACACTTTGGATTATGTTTCTCATGACCAAGGTAACAGTCAGTTATGATTTAGGTAATATTAATAATTTTTGCTCTCAAATGCCATTCAGAGAAAGAGAATAGGGGACTGGGATTAGTTAAAAACTGGGATGATTTTGAAAGAAGAAGATGACAATTATTAAACAGTATCTCAGCAGCTGGACAGGAAAGATGATTCCTTTTGTAAATAACCGAAATTAGGAACACAAAAGATGGTCCCAATTTCTTTAAAAGAGAAGATAGTTTGTTGTCCAGAGTAGTTCTGTCTCACAGAATTGAGCCAGGTAGAAATTTTGGGGAGCAACTTTTAATAAGTAAAAAGATACAGATGACATTGATTTGAATGATGTAACCTAATGTATCAAAAATATTATTTAATACAAAGTCAATATAAGAAAATCATTGAAGTTTTTGACATTAATTTTGATACTAGGTCTTCAAAATCTGTGTGTATTTTATACATACAACACATCTCAGTTTGTACTAGCCTCATTTCAAGTGCTCTGTAGCCTCACTTGGTGGGTGGCTACTGGCTTGGGCAGCATGGGTCTAGGTCTTTGTGGAGAAACTCAAGATGTCTGTTGATAATGGCTATGCTGGGAGGGCCAGGCAGAAGATGGGTATTAAGAATATTCAGAATTAGGAGTTTTGGTGTATGTAAAATGTGGTATGTGTAAAATGTGGTTTTCTTGGAGTCTAACACAGAATTATTTAAAATCCTTTTAAAATCAAAGGAAAATAAGCTTATTTCCAAATTCTTAAATATCGTAAAATAATAAGGTAGATCTGTGAAGGGTAATAAGAACATTTGCAGTGTTGACCATAATATACCATATCTTTATAAATCCAGATTGCGGGATTTTAATGAGTGACTTCTACTTCACCTTTATATAGTAAAATGAAGACCTCTTTTGTGCCTTCTTGCACTCCCATAGCTTCCTCCTTGCCAAATAATAGCACTTGAGACTGTAAGTGCCTGCCTCACTGTCTGGGGCCCAGGAGACACTAAGCGGGCACGGAGGTAGGGTCTCTGTGGGGATCACCAAGCCCAGTACCGATGGGATTGTGGGCTGCCTGAGACAGTTGACAGTCATGTCCACTGTGTGGCCAAAATTCCACAGACATAGCATGAGTGTGTTTCGCGCTATCATTCTTTGTTAACTTCATGTAGGCTGTTTCTTTAGACACCGGAACATCCATATAGCTGATGACAAAAATAGATTTTTCTTACGTAATATTAGCGCATGCCCTAGACATACTGTCAGAAGAATCTACGTATGTTGTCATTTGACCCCATGAAATACGTCTGATGAGGTTTAAAAGTGCAGCTGACGAGCTTTTCAGCCTCAGTCAGTTCTTGCTACTTGATGTTATCAAGTCATTCATTCCAAGTGGGGTTTCTAAGAGTTTTGGCACATTTCTGAGGAGGGTGGAGCAAAGTGAAGGATCATTCCGCATGCTTCCATAGGTGGTTATTGTTCAACCCCAGAACGTGCAGAGATCCTAGTTGGAATGAGATAGTAATCACAACCTCCCCTCCTTCCATCATTTGTAATGGGTCTTGCTCTGGATGTCAAAGCAACTCTGGTGGTAGGTTCACATTCTTTCTTTGCCCTGTCTCCCCTGGGGGCTGACAGTGCACCCTTTGGTTTTAACCTTGCTAGGTGAAATGTAGGTTCTCTTCCACATTTGCAAAGGAGATGGCTGAGGGTGGAGGCCAGTGTGAGGGCTTGGGACAGAGGTGAGCCCTTATCTCAGGGGCCATGATTGGCCTTTCCCTACAGTGTAATCAATGAATAATCTGTTGTTTCTGAAAACTTAAAAGTCTTCTGGAATATAGAAAGCATAAGGCACGTGTGTTCCTATTAAGGGAGCAAAGAGATTTGGAGTAAGATGCTATATTGTATGTCGGAGAAACAGCAACAAATTATAGACTTAGCTCCCTTTGGTTCTGTTTTCTAATAGACCTGAACCATGCCAACTTTACGTTCTTGTGGTAAGTGGTTGGTTGTCCACTGCAGCTGTTTCTGTTTCTAGAATAATTGAGAAGGGGGTAAAACTTAAAATGCAAAATTCTGCAGATAAATAAGAGTTTTGTCCAGCTGGCAACACAAATATTCAGCAGATTCTAGGCATACAGGTGTAAAATATCCTTTTCTTTTTTCTAGCTCTCTCTTTCAAATAAAAGCAGTATGGTTTTATTTAGAATCTTTAAGTAAACTGGATACAGGCATATGTGAGAACTGTTGTGGGTTCAGTTCCAGACCACCACAGTAAAGCAAACATCGCAATAAAATTAGTCACATGAAGTTTTTGGTTTCCCAGTACACATAAGGTTAGGTTTATACTATACTGTATTCTATTAAGTGTACAATAGCATTATGTCTAAAAAATGTACATACCAGGCTGGGCGCGGTGGCTCAAGCCTGTAATCCCAGCACTTTGGGAGGCTGAGACGGGCGGATCACGAGGTCAGGAGATCAAGACCATCCTGGCTAACATGGTGAAACCCCGTCTCTACTAAAAAAATACAAAAAACTAGCCAGGCAAGGTGGCGGGCGCCTGTAGTCCCAGCTACTCGGGAGGCTGAGGCAGGAGAATGGCATGAACCCGGGAGGCGGAGCTTGCAGTGAGCTGAGATCCAGCCACTGCACTCCAGCCTGGGCGACAGAGCGAGACTCCATCTCAAACAAAAAACAAACCTATTGTTTAAAAAAGAAGTGCTAGGGATCACGTCATCCTTCAGTGAGTTGTAATTCTTTTGCTGGTGGAAGGTGTTGTCTTGACATTGACTGTTGACCAGAGTAGTGGTTGCTGAAGGTTGGGGTGGCTGTGGCAATTTTAAAAAATAAAACAGCAATGACGTTTGCCACATCAGTTGATTCTTTCTTTTACAAAAAAGTTCTCTTTCGGTGAGGCACGGTGGTTCACGCCTGTAATCCCAGCACTTTGGGAGGCAGAGGCAGGCAGATCACTTGAGGTCAGGAGTTGGAGACCAGTCTGGCCAACATGGCAAAACCCCATCTCTACCAAAAATACACACACCAAAATTACCCAGGCATGATGGTGCGCACTTGTAGTCCCAGCTACTCAGGAGGCTGAGGCCCGAGAATCATTTGAACCCGGGAGGCTGAGGTTGCAGTGAGCCAAGATTGCACCACTGCACTCCATCTTGGACGACAGAGTAAGACGCTGTCTCAAAAAAAAAAAAGGGAGTCTTCTCAAACTCTGCTGCTGCTGCTTTATCAACTAAGCCTATGTTAATAGAGCGAATCCTTTGTTGTCACTTCAACAATGTTCAACAACATCTTCACCAGGAATAGATTTTTATCTCCAGAAACTACTTTCTTTTCTCATCCCTAAGAGGCAGTGTCTCATCAGTTCAGGTTTCATCCTGAGATTGCAGCAACTCAGTCAAATCTTCAGGCTTCACTTCTAATTTTAGTTCTCTTGGTATTTCTTTCACACCTGCAGTTACTTCTTCTGCTGAAGTCTTGAACCCCTCAAAGTCATCCATGAGAACTGGAATCAACTCCTTACAAACTCCTGTTAACATTGATATTTTCATCTTTTCCCATGGATCTTGAATGTTGTTAATGGCATCTGTAATGCTAAATCCTTTCCAGAAGGTTTTCCATTTACTTTGCCTAGATGCATCAGAGGAATCACTATGGCATCTATAACCTTAAGAAATGCATATCTTAAGTAATAAGACTTGAAAATTGAAGTTACTCCTCAATCCATGGGCTGCAGAATAGACGTCATGTTAGCAGGCCTGAAAATAACACGAATCTCCTTGTACATCTCCATCAGAGCACTTTGGTGACCAGGTACATTGTCAGTGGACAGAAATATTTTGAAAGAAATCTTTGTTTTTGAGCAGTAATTCTTAATAGTGGGCTTAAAATATTTGGTGAACCATGCTGTAAACAGATGTGCTGTCATCCGAGCTTTGCTGTTCCATTTACAAAGCCCAGGAAGAGAAGATTCAGCATCATTCTTAAGGGCACTAGGATTTTCAGAATTGTAAATGAGCATTGGCTTCAACTTAAAGTCACCATCTGCATTAGCCACTAACACAAAAGTCTGCCTGTCCTTTGAAGCTTTCAAGCCTAGCACTGACTTCTCCTCTCTAACTATGAAAGTCATGGGTGGCATTTTCTTCCAGTAGAAGGCTGTTTTGTCTACATTGAAAATCTGTTTAGTGTAGCCACTTTCATCATTGATCTTAGCTAGCTCTCGTGGATAACTTGCTGCGGCCTTTCCATCAGCACTTGCTGCTTCACCCCGCACTTTTATGTTATGAAGGTGGCTTCTTTCCTTAAACCTCATGAACTTCTGCTAGATTCAGACTTTTCTGCAGCTTTCTCACATGCCTCAGCCCTCACAGAAGTGAAGAGGCTTAAGGGAATGTTGTGCTGGTTTGGTCTTGATCATTAAAACTTCCTCTATGTCAGCAATAAGGCTGTTTCACTCTCTTACCATTCATGTGTTCACTGGGGTAGCATGTTTAATTTCCTTCAAGAACTTTTCCTTTGCATTCACAACTTGGCTAATTGGGTGCAAGAGGCCTAGCTTTCAGCCTGTCAGCTTCTGACGTGTCTTCCTCACTAAGCTTAACCATTTCTAGCTTTTGATTTAAAGTGAGAGATGTGTGACTCTTCTTTTCACTTGAACTCTTGGAGGCCATTGTAGGGTTATTAATTGTCCTGATTTCAATATTATTGTGATTCAGGGACTAGGGAGGCCTGGAGGAGAGGAAGAGAGATGGGGGTCTGTGGAGCAATCAGAACACACACAACATTTATCCATTAAGTTCTCTGACTTATATGGGAGCGGTTCGTGGTGCCCTAAAACAATGACAATGGTAACATCAAAGATCACTCATCACAGATTGACGTAACCGATGTAATAATGAAACTATTTGACATATTTCAAGAATTACCAAAACGAGACACAGACACGTCACGTGAGACATGCTGTTAGCAAAATGGTGCTGGTAGACTTTCTCGACGCAGAGTTGCCAAAAACCTTGAATTTGTAAAAACTACAATCTGTGAAGCACAATAAAATATGCCTATATAATATGGGACAGCAGTGCATCATTTTGTTTTGTTTTTTGAGCTAGAATCTATTTTTCTCCTTGAAAAGCTGTATGTTAGAGATTATTTGGTCCTTTTTATCTTTGTGATTATTCACTCTTTACTCTGATTCTATTTCTTTTTTAAAAAACTGCTATAATTTGGCCAGGCGCGGTGGCTCAAGCCTGTAATCCCAGCACTTTGGGAGGCCGAGACGGGCGGATCACGAGGTCAGGAGATCGAGACCATCCTGGCTAACACGGTGAAACCCCGTCTCTACTAAAAAACAAAACTAGCCGGGCGAGGTGGCGGGCGCCTGTAATCCCAGCTACTCGGGAGGCTGAGGCAGGAGAATGGCATGAACCCAGGAGGCGGAGCTTGCAGTGAGCTGAGATCCGGTCACAGCACTCCAGCCTGGGCGACAGAGCGTGACTCTGCCTCAAAAAAAAAAAAAAACTGCTATAATTTATATACTATTTGCTGTCATTTTTCATTAGTGGATGGAGACTTAAAGCAATGTAAAGGAGCAAGGTAAATGATACCTCCTAAGAAATGTCCCCTGAAAGCACTCCTTATATAGATGCTCAGGCAACTGGTCAGACCTTCTGATGAGATGTTTGAAAAGTGATTGATAGACAGTCTATAGGCAGAAAGCACAATAGTGTTATCCTGGAATACATTACATTTGAAAATAATGCTCATATCATCGGCTATAAGGGAATTTCAGTGATTAATAAATGCAGCATTTCATATATTAAGAGCTTCCTTTAATAGTGTTAAAATGGTGGAAGGGGGTAACCTTGATTTTGTGATGCAGATATTTGCAGTTTAAAATTGCCTTGTTGGTGCTTAAAGAGCATTTTTTTTGAAAACATAGTGATCCTAACACATGCATTTCTACTGTGTAAGAGCATGAAAAGGAAGACTTTTCCCTGTGGGTTTTCATAGCTGGGCCATCCATGTGGCTCCTCTTCATATCCCTTTTCAGCAATGTCTGGCAGATAGATCACCACCTTCCCTGATCCTCCTGTATCCCCTGTCTCCCTCGTGTCCTTTGCTGTGATGCCAACAGTGAGTAGCAGTTAAGGACCCTGGTGCAGCTGGCCACGTGGCAAGGTGCCTGTGTATGAGAGGAGAATGGTCACCTCTTCACAGCCATGCCTGGCAGGCAGTTTCATGGCATTGCTTGTGGCGCTTGGCGGGGCCCTTGACTCTTCTCTCTGAGCTCTGGGAGCTGGGCCGAATGATGTGCCCTTTGTGATCGATGGTGCCTTATTTAAAAAACACTGCAGATGACATAGCTGTTCAAGGACAGAGCAAGCAGCAAACCAAAGTTTGCTGTTTGACTCCCAATAGACTATCCCATGTGTCTGTGAAGTGAGAGCAAATGGTCCTAGTTGGCACATCGAAGCTTATCTGAAACCTTCAGACAAAAGACAAAATAAGCACCCACCCTCTGTCCCACTTGTGTGAGCCGCCATGCACGTGGAAGAGAAGCACATGGTCCTTGAGCACTGTACACCTGTCTGCTCTCTAGCCCAGCACTGTGGATCCAGCAAACCTTTCTGCCAGGAGGGAAATGTTCTGTAACTATACTGCGTCCGATGGGAGCCACAGCTGGAAACTGGGCTCATGAGATGTGACTCATGCAACTGAGGACCTGAATTTCTCGTGTTATTTAAGTAGCCCCCAATGACTAGTTGCCAAAACGCAACATAGAGACACAAAATATAGAGTGGACAGCATAGCTGTAGACGAATGCATTCACTCATCCTTAATCTATTTAGAAAATACTCTGCTGGGTGTTACGAAGGCTCAAAATTAGTCTCTTCCTTTAAGGATCTTAGAGTCCTGCTGGAATCTAAAACATGATTGGTAAAATCTGTGAATAATTGCTGATGATATACACAATAAGAATATGATAGTGACAGAGCAGGATTTTGAACTGAAATCACATTTGGGGTAGCATACTGTCAAGGATAGATAGGAGCCAAGAAGAAAAATGGATATTCCAGACCAGGAGAAATGGGCCAGCCATAGGCATCTTTACTAAAGCATAGAAGAGAGCAGTTTTTTGTTATTGCTGTTGTTGTTTTTTGACATGGAGTCTTGCTGTGTTGCCCAGGCTCGAGTGCAGTGGTGCGATCTCAGCTCACTGCAAGCTCTGCCTCCCAGGTTCATGCCATTCTCCTGCCTTAGCCTCCCGAGTAGCTGGGACTACAGGCGCCCGCCACCACACCCGGCTAATTTTTTGTATTTTTAGTAGAGTCGGGATTTCACCGTGTTAGCCAAGATGGTCTCGATCTCCTGACCTCATGATCCGCCTGCCTCAACCTCCCAAAGTGCTGGAATTACAGGCATAAACCACCGTGCCTGGCCTGTTGTTGTTTTTATCAAGCAAAGACTGTATTAAAAAAGGAAAAATATCTTACTAATGATTACATTGAAGTGTGGAGGTTAGAAGATATCTGAAAACATAATAATCCTAACACATGCATTTCTCCTGTGTAAGAGCACAAGGAAGACTTTGTTTTCCCCTTGGGTTTGCATAGCTGGAGCACCTATGTAGTGCCTCTTCACATCTCTTTTGAGCAATGTCTGGCAGGTAGAGATTAGAAATCTCTAATGTTTCATTGAGAAATACGAGACTAGGGCTGGGGACAGTGTTTCATGCCTGTCATCCCAGCACTTTGGGAGGCCAAGGCAGGCGGGTCACTTGAGACCAGAGTTTAAGACCACCCCGGTCAACATGGTGAAACCCCATCTCTACTAAAAATACAAAAATTAGTCTGGCATGGTGACCGTGCCTCTAATGCCAGCTACTCAGGAGGCTGAGACATGAGAATCACTTGAGCCTGGGAGGCGGAGGTTGTAGTGAGCTGAGATCATGCCACTGCACTCCAGCCTGGGCAATAGAGCTAGATTCTGTCTTTAAAAAATTTAAAAAAAAAGAGAAAGAGAGAGAAATACTACATTAATCTCTGTCAGGCTAAGACTAGTATTTAGTATTTCTCAAACTGAGTGCCCATTGGTAATATCCCTTTAGCCTATTTTAAGGTGAAAATCTCACCCCATCCTGCAAGCACACATCCTGGGTTTCCCCCCCCATTACTTTTGGAAGAGTCTGGGATGGTTATCGAGACACCAACCTACATTCTGGATTTGTCTGATTGTTTCCACGTGATACCACCTTACTTGTTCTTCTGTGCCCTGTATTTCCTCTAATAGAAATTATGCCTAGTGCTTCAGTTGGACACAGGTCAGCTGCCTCTGTCAAGAATAATGCTGCACCCCTTCCTCACCTTTTTGGGGAGATGTTTGTATCCGGTCTATATAGGTTCAGTACCTTCATGCTAGCCCCAGCCCTGCAGAGGAGAGTTGTCCTCAGGAAAGCTGGTGAACTGACTCCTCTCCCATGGTGGTGCATGGAACTTTTTAGTGAAAAGTTCAGAGCCTGAGAGACAAGTTAGAAGTACTGGCTGTAATGCCTGTGTGTGTGGATGGCTGGAACCCTTAGGCAGGAAGAGGAGGCAGCCGGGGACAGAGGTGTGCCATGCTGTGCGTCTTTCGAAGAGCAGGCACTCACGGGAACGTAAATAGGTTTCACGTGCATGGGTTCCTCTGTTCCACGCAGTGGAATACAGGAAAGAAAGAGCAGCTGCCGGGTGCGGTGGCTCAAGCCTGTAATCCCAGCACTTTGGGAGGCCGAGGCGGGCGGATCACGAGGTCAGGAGATAGAGACCATCCTGGCTAACAGGATGAAACCCCGTCTCTACTAAAAAATACAAGAAAATTAGCCGGGCGTGGTGGCGGGCGCCTGTAGTCCCAGCTACTCGGGAGGCTGAGGCAGGAGAATGGCGTAAACCCGGGGGGCGGAGCTTGCAGTGAGCCGAGATCGCTCCACTGCACTCCAGTCTGGGCGACAGAGCAAGACTCCATCTCAAAAGAAAAAAAAAGAAAGAACAGCCATGCAGCTGTTTTCTCCCTGCGTCGGAGCACATGCCACAGTCTGTCTGGTGTTTGCTCATGAAATTGAAGGACACCCACGGCTTTGGCACAAGATGCCTGAGAAAGCACAGAGTTGTTTTTTGTTTTTGTTTTTGTTTTTTTTGAGATGGAGTCTCGCCCTTGTCACCCAGGCTGGAGTGCAATGGCGTGATCTTGGCTTACTGCAATCTCTGCCTCTCGGGTTCAAGTGATTCTCCTGCCCCAGCCTCACTAGTAGCTGGAATTACAGGTGCCCGCCACCACGCCCAGCTAACTTTTTGTATTTTTATTAGAGACGAGGTTTCACCATGTTGGTCAGGCAGGTCTCGAACTCTTGACCTCAGCACAGAGTTATTAAAAGCAAAAATTCAGTTGCCTATGCTTTGTCTGCTTTTGAAAAGTAAATTTAATGTTTCAGACTGAGGCATATTTGTCAGTGGGGTCCTATGTTCTGCACAGTTTGTAAATCTGCTTCACACAAAGTGATACGGTGATACTCATGAGGGCTTAAAAAAGATTAAATCCTTCATTTGGAAACATCATGCCCAATGAAAGGAACACAGACCCTGAGGAGATGTGGCTGATTCTAGGGACCAGGGCCAGTAAAATATAACATGAGCACAGAGCACCTTCTCATGCCAGGATGCAGTGGGGGGGTTCCCACTGGCACCATATGAACCATTTGTAATCAAAAGAATAATGACCGTAAGAGAGTATAATACTCTCTCTATATGTATTTTTTTAAGTTTTTGAGTTATGATTCTCAAAAGACAGAAAAAGGGTGGCTGGGGGTGAGCTCTTTTACAGAATAATGCCAGTTGATACATATGGACAGAATGGGAGAATTAGCCAGGTCACCATTTTGGGATCCCCACTGTAAGTGGTTCCAACAAGCATTGCCAATGGAAACCAAGACCATAGAAGGTGCCTGCAGTGCCCTGCCACAAGTCACTGACTGATAACAGAGGCAAACAGGGGCATGATACACCGAGGGGCCCAACTGATGTAGCTTTGCCAGCCAGAAAGCAGCATGTCACGTACCGTGTGCTTTCTGGAGCGACCTCAGAAATGGTTAACCTGAATCCATCTGGACTTCTAGGAGTTTCAGAGGGGTGGAGGAACACGGGAGGGGACATCATGTGGAAACAGCAAGACAAATCCCGAATGTAGGATGTTCCACCAGGTACCTGGACTGGGTCCTTGGAAATGTTGACTATCATGGGGGAAAAAGAGGGGCTGGCTTTTCCACTGAGGCTAAAGGGACATAGTCAAATTCAGTGGACCTTAGATTGGGGGAAAAAATCTATGAAAGACATTTTTGTGACAATTGGAGAGCTGTGATGTGTGCTGAGTATTTAGAGGGTACCGTGAAATATTGCTGATTTGCCTGGGTTTGGCGGTGGTATTATGGCTGCGTAGGAGAGTGTCATTCTTAGGAGAAATGTGCAGAGAGCTAGAGGAATGAAGAGTTAGGGCATCTGTATATTTTCAGGTGTGTTGCATGCAGATATAGGGTATGTAGATGTTTCCTATGCTACTATAGACTCTTCTGTATACTTGAAAAGTTAAAATAAGAAAGGCAAGATTAAGTCTTAAGTATGAACCACTAAAAACAACCCCAAAAGTAGTATTAAGTAGTAGTCAGTTAATTCTGTTTAAGAGACAAGAATGTAAAGCGTGCATCTTAAGAAAATTCATGTTAGAGATTTTGAAAGAAACAGTTTCAGAACCTTCAGCTCTCTTGAACATTACGGTGGCAGTGCATTCCTTGCAGTGTGTATTATAGCAGAAAACATTCTGAAGGAAGAGTCCCATTTCCTAGTGTTCATTTTTCAGTTCCTGGTCTCTCTCTCACAGTGCAGATTTGTAGACAAATGTCTACAGGATTTATAGACAGATGTCAAGAAAATTGTCTTTTGATGATGTCTTAATTGGAAGCCAATATTTTGTCAGGGCATCATGCTTATAAAAGGAATAAAAGCTTTCTAAAATTCTTCAAAGAGTAGCCACTGGTACCTGTGTGTCATGTCATATGCTGATGGGACATGACAGAAAATGCTCTTAAGCAGCCTTATAGCTGATCCCGAGGGGCTCCTGTGACTGGGCTCTCACTGCACCTCTCAGCTGACTTCTGCCTACTGGGTCTGTGTCATCCCTTTTTACTCTGAGGCTACCAAGGTCTTAAGAAACTGGACGTCAGAGCTTGAACTGAGTGATGAGATGAAATGACTTCCTGAAGTGCTGCCCACATCTCATGTATGTTCTCTTGGACCCAGTTGTAACCCTGCCATTAGAGCCCTGGAGGTTACCTGTTCATACACAGACTTCTCTTTCCCTTATTTGCCTCAATTTCAGTAGCTTGGAAACCTTTTAACTCTTGCTTTTTAAAAGGAAAATTATTTGGTTATTGTAGAAACATTTTGTTCAGCAAAGTGTTACACATTTCTGTTCTGGCCTCAGATAATCATGGATTTCATTAAATACTAAACATTGTGCTGATTTCGATACAGTGCTTTAGTGCATTCTTATTTTCTTTCTGCATCTCTTATTTGCCTCATTTATCTTAACATAAAGCATTTCCTTTGGTTAAGTAGATCCTTGTATCTGCTTTTTCTTTTTGTGTGACTCCTATTTAGGTTGGTGCTAAAGTAATGACGGTTTTTTGCCATTACAATACCTGTCGACATAAAGGTCTAGCTTACTTTTTGCCATTTGCTACTCTGTGTTTAGTACTGGCATTTTGCTGACTACTCGTCAGCTTTTGATACGGTATGCTTACATGACAAGCTCTTTAAAATGAAATCATAATCAGATATGAGATTTAGAATTGAGGCGACTTGTCCTGTCTACAGTGAAACTGAGGCAGGACAACCCGGGGAGCTATTAATAGTTGAAAAATCCCAGTGAAAATCAAGCACTTCTAACTTCTACACCTGGGCGCTTCATCCCTTAGAGTTACCGGCAGTCTTGGTACCATTTGTTCATACTTTTGCCAGCCCTCACAGGTACAGGTACAATTGTAGATACTAAAATTCTCACCAGCTGACATCTAGTGATTTAATTTTATCTCACTGATGATTGAGAGGCTCTACTGATAGCCCAAAACCACTTTAGCTTAGGTGAAACATTAGCTGTGTTGGTAACTGAAGCCTGGCCCATCTCATTGACAACTTACTTGCTGTACTGATTTGGTAAAATTACCCATCCTCTGTGTCCCCGAATATGGTTTGCAGCATATCACAGGCAATGTGTGACATCTTCCAGGGTATTGGATGCTTACCAAAATATAATCAGATTAAAGAACATGTTCGGTTCATATCTGACCCATGGTTCCTATTGCACTGTTTAACATGATTTTGCAACAGAGATGTAACCATCTGCACATGTTGTGCACCCCCTTATACCATTAGGGTTTATGCTGAGATCAAGTAAGTTCATATCCTCTCATAGGGAGGGGACGGGACTTCTGTGAAGTAGCCTGAAGAAAGTAACGTCTTTATGTGATCACATCTATAATACAGAATAATAAATGCCGTGTACCTGTTGCTGTGTTTATTGCTTCTGCTGGCTGGGACTAGTGAGTGTCCCGATTTTAAGGATGTGTTTTGAAACTGGCTTGTCTGTCTTTCTGCCTCCCTTCTCAGCCAAGCATCTTGCCAAAGTGGGCTGCGTTTGCTGAACTCACTCCCCCATTTTCCTTCCCTCACTATGAGCTGGCTTTTTGGCCTTACTACTCAGAGAAATTGTTCTGACAGAGGTAGCAGTGACGTCCATGCTGCTAGGTGCAGAGGGCACCCTTTTCTTAAATTGCCAGGACTCCCGGCTTCCTTTGCTGCTTCTGCACCCTCCTTGGAAATCTTTCTCTTTGGCTTCATGGATGGTTCCTCTTCTGGCTTCCCCATAGCTTTCTCTTCCTCCTGGTGCCTGTTTGGCGTCCCTGTGGCTTTGTTGTGGGCCCTCTCCTCTTGTGGAGACCTATTCTGAGCTCATGGCTTCCGCACATGCTTCTGCTCTGATGACCCCTTGACCTCCCTGGCCAGGCCTCTGCTCTTTTGAGTTCCCGTCTATGTTTCCCAGTGACCACAGGCTCTTCCTACCCGCTTGGCCAAGAGGCAACTCTTGGCTGCCTCTTTAAAATACAATGGTATTTTCAAAGGGGCCTCTAGTTCTCCGCCAGATCTGCTCTTTTCCTGCATTCCACACCAGGCAGCAAACCCCAAAAGCCCCACAGCAGATGCTGGGAGTTATCTTCCAGTCTTCAATTCCTTGCCATTCCCACCCACACCTTCCAAGCACCTGCTGATTTATAAATATTTCAAAGCCACTTCTGTGTCATTCCAGCTGCCATTTCCTGCTTCAGGCTCTCAGGCTTTTTTCTGATCTAATAGCAATATTTACTGAGAACCTTTACCACGTGCAGTTCCGTTGGTTACCTGCAGTGAGATCAGTGGTGGCTGTGGGGTTTTGTTGCTCGTGGGTGAAATCGCAGAGTTTTGGGGCCCAGGTGTATTTGGATGAGGTGGCTTTGGTGAGAGCATAGCCTTCACCAGGATGTTTTTGGATGTTTTCCTCCTAGTGTATTTTCCTAGATTCCTTTGTCAAAGGAATTTGGTCATAAACTGGCCCTTAAGTACTTTCTGAGAGAAGCATTGTTCTTGTGGATCAAAATGACCTTAGACTTTACGTGTGTGTTGTCAGTGCTGCCCTCTCCTGGGCGTTGCTTCTGCATTCTTAATGCAAATATGTGAGTTATTCCTGGGTGTGGCTCCATGACTTGTTCGTTTCTGGAAGCTCTAGCCTTATCTCAGCCCTCATCTTGTTAAACCAGTTGTGGTGACCTTGCTCCTCTGACAGCAGCCTGATAAAAGCCTGTAAAGTTGCCCACTTGAAGTCATGGAGCAATGCAGGTAGCCAAGCAGTAGAGGTGGTTAAAATAAATGGCTTAACATTCCCAGCATTTAGGTGGCTCCATTCAGATGGCTGAAGGCAGGTGGCACTTTCTGCTGTGGAGAATTTGAGGAGAGAGCTTTAAGTTCAAAAGGAATTTAAGAAAAGCCTAAGGTGGATCTATGAGGGCTCTGGAGGAGAGGTTGAGATGTTCAGGGTGTTTCTTCAATTCATGAACCCGACTGACTTTTCACAGCAGGTCCACCAATTGCCAGATACTGAGACAACTGAGTCAGATGAATACAACAGCATCCCTGTTCTTCAGGGGACTGCAGGCAGGGGTGCTATAATTTGTATAGGGGGAGGTGGACATGATCTCTTCTTCTACATTATCATCATTCATCTGCTAGAGACAACTCGATTTTCTTGGGAACCAGGAAAAGGAAGTTGGCCAGTCGGATGTACCTCACAGCAGAGCACACACATCCCAAATGAGCCACGGGTAGGGTTGGGGAGTCACTGAGGTGGAGGAGGAAGGACTGAGGGTATTTCAGGCCAAGAGGACTCAGTGAGAGGCGGAGCACAGGTAGAAAGGCCTGCCAAGGGCAGATGGCAGCGAGCCCTGTGCCAGGCTAAGGAATTCACATTTTATCTCATAGCCATCATACAGCCTGGCGAGCACCCAATGTCTAGAAGGGTGCTTCTGATTATGTGGACTGTTGGCACTTCGACACTGGAGACTGGTAGAAGGCTGTTGCCATTGTCCAGATGAACGATAGAAGGACTGCATGAGTTTCCCACAAACTGGGGGGCCTAAAACAACAGGAGATTACTTTATCTCAGCTCTGGAGATAAGAAGTTGGAAGTCAGGATATCAGCAGGGCTGTGTTTTTCCTTGGCTTGTAGCTGCATCGCTCTGGTCTTGGCTTCTCTCCATGTGGCCTTCTCTTCTCTCCTTTTGTCTCTTATAAATAAGGACCCCTGCCATTGGATGTAGGGCCCACCGGGATAATACAGAGTACCACATCTCCAGATCCTTCACTTAATCACATCTGCAAAGGTCTTTTTTCCAAATAAGGTCCGATTCTCAGGCCCTAGGGATTAGGACGTGGACATATATTTTTGGGAGCCACCCTTCAACCAACTACAAGGACCTGTAGGTTGGAATGAAAGGAAGAGAAGTGGCTGATTCAGAGGCCGTTCAGCTGACAGCTGGGCATAGAGGGATGGGAGGGAGAAGGCAGGTGAATAGCAGTGACTTGTCCTGAAGTCGAGATTAGAGGAAGCCGTGAGGCCTGAAAATAGGGATGAGTTCCATTTTAGGCATTTGGACATGTTGAGTTTCAGGAAACGGAAAGACCAGGCACCTCAGGTTGACAGCATTGATGGAAACAACCATGATTTCCCATTTAAGACAAACAAAACTCTTGGTGCTGTTAACCCATGAAGAAAACTGACATAGGTGGCCATCGACCTACACTTGTCTTGTAACAGCTATGGTACCTAGAAGCCATTTTATTTTTTACTTTTATTATTATTATTTTTAGAGACAGACTCTCGTTCTGTTGCCCAGGCTAGAGTGGAATGGCACAATCTCGGCTCATTACAATCTCCGCCTCCCAGGCTCAAGTGATCCTCCTGCCTCAGCCTCCCAAGTAGCTGGGACTACTGGTGTGCACCACTGCACCTGGCTAATTATTGTATTTTTAGTAGAGACGGGGTTTTGCCATGTTGCCTAGGCTGGTCTCGAACTGTGCACCTGGCTAATTTTTATACTTTTTAGTAGAGATGGGGTTTTGCCGTGTTGCCCAAGCTGGTCTCAGACTCCTGGACTCAAGTGATCTGCCTGCCTCGGCCTCCTAAAGTGCTGGGATTACAGGTGTGAGCCACTGTGTCTGGCCCCTGGAAGCCATTTTAAACTTACTTCTAAGTCCCCTTCCTCAGAGAGAATACATGCACACACAGAGTTGAATAATTAGCCTAGGAAGGGTCTGGAAATTTAGCTTATTTGGTCCACCATGCCCACCATGTTTTGTCCTCCTCCGTGTGGGGGGGGGGAGGGGGTATGTGCAACTCCGATACAAAGGGAGCAGTTCTGTATCCTTAGTCATTCTCCAGTCAGCCTCCGAATTCCTCCTAACCCTACATCAAAACCTAAATCCCCCCAACCCCGCATCAAAGCCTGCCACTTCAGGCTTAATCTTTGCTGACACATAAGAAGTGCAGAATTCACAACTTTGAAGTTGTTTTGTTCTACTCCCTTCTCCTTTTCTCATCCAAGCTGGGTTGTGATTGTCAGGGAGAAGTAGAGGGCCCAGCCCCCCTGGGAGCTTATTTAGCCATGGGATGCACCATGATTTCCAAACACAGTTGATTTTCCGGAGATGGGAGTGAAAAGAAGGTGCTCTGGAATAACCTTTGTACTCCACTCACCATGCCGGGGATTAACATGGAAAATAACCATTTGTGGGGTGGTGCTTCGTGTCACATATTCTAGTATGTAGTTTTATACCCAGCCATTCTCCTTTCCCTTTCGATTTTTGTTAGAGCGGGACAGTGCCCTGCATGCTGTGTGCTGTCTGAGTATGAGATTTCTAGTAGTAAGGAAGGTTAGGATGGCTCCTTCCTTTGCCTTCATTAAAGTTCTCTTGCCCAGATGTGAGATCTTTAAAAGGTCAGTGTTTTTGAATAAGGAATGAAATCGTATTCTAAGATAAAAGTTCAGAGAGTTACACAATAAAATAATAAATTACTAAATGGCATTTCCCTGAGAGGCGATGGTCACTAGTCACTGTTGTTGCATCCCATTCCTCTCGCCTTCAGGGAATATCCCCTCAGGTATGAGGATGCTCACAGCACAAAGGCAGAGAAGAGCTGTGCCTCACACTGTTGGGGCTGGCAGCAAAATGCTGAGCAACCTCGGGTTCTACAACGTGTCCTCTATGGAGGTCAGGCTCTAGGCCTGTTGTGTTGACTGCTGGAGTCTCAACGTTCAGAACACGGGCCCAACATGGCATATGTATTGACAGAGAAGCTTCAGGTAATTTTTATCTCCTTGAATGGATGGGTACATGTTACATGACAGAGCAGGGACTAGATGGAGCCAATATATTAGATCCCCTTCTCTCCACACCTCATTTTCTATATAGTGCAGCCAGTATGAGAATACGAAATGGAAAGGAAGAAGGCATATTATTTTGTATGTGCCCTATGATCTTTAAATGTTATTAAATGTTGTTAATGAAATGTTGTGGTATAACTAATTATATCCTAGCACCTCTTTCCCATATACTTGCATTCTCTAATTATGTTCTAAGCAATGGTTGCCTGAAGGCTAAGGGTACTTTCGGTCCTTTCCTCCCCCATGAGGACTATGTTTTAACTTGTAATTTCACCTGCAGGAGCTCACAAACCAGCTGCATTTAAGTGCAATTATACTTTATTCATAGTAACTAATAACAGAAAAGAGACATTGAGGGGGATTTGGCTGGAGATTTATAATCTCATATAAAAAATACGAATTCTTGCTTATTTATGGGTTGAGCATCTTGGGCCCCCACTGTTTCATCTGATGGCTGCCTGATTTTTATCTGCAAAATCATTCATTAGTATCTACACTAGAATGTAAACACAGAACGTAAGATAAATTTGTTGTGCAGTACTTGGATAGTTAGAACACATTTCCCCAGATAGAAACATTAAAACTAGAGGTTAGATACCCACTCCCATGTTCACACAACCCTTATGCACCTGAGGAGCTGGCTTGATTCCAAATGTCCCTGACCATCTCTTATTTCTTATGGGAAACTGTTTGGGTACCAGCTTGGAATGCCAGGAGTGTAATTCTCCAGGGCAGCAACTCTGCCGCCTGTGCCATTGGGTCTCCAGCCCTTTTTCATTCTCTGCTTGCTGATGAGCTTACACACACAGGCCTGGTGTACTGTGGGTGCTTAGTATTGCTGTAGGACTTTTTGTGTCCTGAGTTCACCACTACCCTTGAATTCTAAACATTTATAAACTATTAAAGTTAGATTCAAAAACTTTCTTTTCCCTAAGCTTTTACTTTCTGCTTATTCTGCTTATAAATCTAGTAAATGTTGGCTGGGCGTGGTGGCTCACATCTGTAATCCCAGCACTTTGGGAGGCTGAGGCAGGTGGATCACTCGAGCCCAGGAGTTCAAGACCAGCCTGGGCAACCTGGCAAAACCCTGTCTCTAACAAAATATAAAAATTAGCTGCGTGTGGTGGTGCCCACCTGTAATCCCAGCTACTCGGGAGGCTGAGGCATGAGAATTGCTTGAACCCAGAAGGCGGAGGTTGCAGTGAGCCAAGATCACGCCACTGCACTCCAGTCTGGGTGACAGAGTGAGACTCTGTTACCAAAAAACAAAAAATCTAGTAAATGTTAACAGTCACTGTTCAGAGGCCATAACAGTGTTTGAGTCTCAACCTTTACAATTTTTTCATAAACTTCACCTTTATACTGTTAAGTCACACTTACAAAACTCTAATATATTTTATTTCTTTGTTGAGTCCTTCAGTTGTCTGAATTAAAGAAGGAAACTATTTTAAATAGTCAATAATCATCTTAAGCATAATAAGTTTATAAAAATGATGAACCTAAAATTCTTAATATTTCAACATCATTCTGATCATGTCTTGAATTGCATATGTAAATAATTCAGGTATGCATTTAAATGATTATTTATTAGCATTTTTGTTCTCATAGGCCAAATTCAATTAAAGAGTACAAGTAATAAAATAATAAGTAACACAGAAAATGTATTCAGTGGTCTTGCTGCTTTTAAACATCCCTCTAAATGATTTGGGAGTTGAGAGATGTCTGTTCATTAAGGAAAACAGTTCCTTCCCAGGTACTTTACATTCCCATGCAGGTGATTAGCGTTTTCATTTCTTAAAATAAGTAAATATCTTTCCACCTAACTCCAATGATCTCTGAACTTGCAAAGAATTCTCCACTCTTGCATTATACTTCTCAGGTCAGTACAAGTCGTAGGTACAGCTATTAAAAGGATATCTGATTGAATTCTGTATATCTTTCATGTAGTTTGACTGACAGTAACACCTCATAGGGCCACATTACTGACATAGTTAGAACATTGTGCTAGCCTTAATTATTTGTCTGCCAAGCCCCTAGTTGTTCAAAGAAAAGGTGGTCTCTTACCAGCTGTCCTTCCCTGGTAATTGGAGCTGTGGAATAAAGGTCCGTTGGTCTTTGAGAATGAGAGTGAGCATTTCTGAGTCCTCATCCTTCAGTGCCCCCATGTGTGGAAGGCTTGGTAAATTGACCTGTGCCTGCAGTTACCAAGCTATGCCTCCTTTTGTCAATATAATTCCCACTTTGCTACTTTGGGTACCAGAGGTACACTCTGCATAGCAGGAACCATACCCTATGCTTTTTGGCTCTTTTGAGAAATCCTAGGTAGAATTAGATACATAAAATCTGAGATACTTGAACCAATTTATACATATGCAAATATGTATTCTTGAAAAAAGGATCTTGGTCCTTATTTCTGAGTGCTTTTCTTTATCCTTTCCCCATGTTAACACCTTCCATTAACAAACTGCTCTTGCCTTTTATATAAAAATAATAATAAAAAAACTGAGCAGATGAATAACCCAGTGTTATGGGCTGTCACGTCCCCCTCAAACTTGTGTGGTGGAGGCCAAACCCCAGGACCTCAGAATGTGACTGTATTTGGAGATAGGTCTTTAAAGGGCTAAACGACGTCCTAATCCAGTGGAACTGGTGTCCTTATAAGAGGCGATTAGGACACAGACACACCACGGACAACCATGTGAGGACACAGGGAGAGGACGGCATCTCCCAGCCAAGGACAGAGGCCTCAGAAGAGACCAACCCTGCTGCCCGACTCTGATCTTAGACTTCCAGCCTCCAGAATTTTAAGAAAATTAATTTCTATTTAAGCCTCCCATTTTGTGTTATTTTGTCATGGTAGCCCTAGCAAATTTATAGTCCCAAGAATTTAAGATTTTTGATTGTGTGAAGGATCAAGCCATCTGGACCAGTGTTTTCCTGAATTTCTGGGCAGACCTTTCCAGGAAGGTGGGCAGCAAATGGCCCAGGACTGTTCAGCTAGAGGATCACCAGAGAAGTTTCTCCAATCTCAGCTCCTATCATCTTTTTACAGCGGAATTTTCTGGCATTCCTCCACCCCTACCAGCACACAAAAATAAGTGAACCAAAAGCATAACAGCTAAAGAAATATTCCTGTGATGTGGTCACCCATGTGTCTTTAGGAGAGAAGCACTTTGTACTGTGTATCACTGTTTATATTCTTAATGTTTTTCTTACATTTCATGATGATTTACATTGCCCGAAATTTTTTAAAAATGTAGTTTTGGCATTGTCTTCATATATATGCATATATCCCTGGTGGTAATTCCTAACAGGCCATTGATAGGGAATGCTAAGAGTAAGGATAGTGATAGGGTTTGCCTGTGTCCCCACCCAAACCTCATCTTGAATTGTAGCTCCCACAATTCCTGTGTATTGTGGGAGGGACCCAGTGGGAGGTAATTGAATCATGGGGGCAGGTCTTTCCCGTGCTGTTCTCGTGATAGTGAGTAAGTCTCACGAGATCTGGTGGTTTTATAAAAAGGAGTTTTCCCGCACAAGCTTGCTCTCATATCTGCTGCCAAGTGAGATGTGCCTTTCATCTTCTGCCATGATTGTGAGGCCTCCCCAGCCACGTGGAACTGTGAGTCCATTAAACCTCTTTTTCTTTATAAATTACTCATTCTCACGTATGTCTTTATCAGCAGCGTGAAAACGACTGATACAGATAGAAACGGAAGAGTAGTGAAGGGCCTCTCACCTTCACTGAAAAAGAATAGAAGTGATTTGAGTTTTGATAGGGAAGATGATCTTTAAAGCCTTTGTGCATGTTGTGGAGGACAGTTGCTGGTTTTCATTAATTCAAAAGGCCTAGGGATATGTGGGTTCGGCATTAATGTATAATGCCTCAGACGCTGGGAAACTAGCTCTGGAAAGGGTTTAGGCAAAGTGACATCCATCTAGAGCTCTATGTTTGTATATTTAACTCTTTAAAAAAATTTAGATTATTGCCATTAGCTAAATGGAAGCATCATGGTGCATCAATAGGAAATGGAAAAAAAAAATGATTAATAGTATTTATACATATGTGTTATTCTGTAGCAATAACGAAGGCCTAGCATGCTGCGGTTTGGTTTCATTTTGTGAGGACTATAGTGTGCTGTTTTTTAGTAAACTGGTGAGCTGCCTCAGAGAAATTGTCACACATAGTTCTGTAAACTCTGCCTATAGCCCTCATTGACTTTAGGTTGTGAATGAAACGTTTAAAAATTTATTTTTAGGTTTTTTTTTTTTTAATATGTTTGAAAGTCATTGTACAGTACCCCCATTATGGAAAAACAAAAAGATAGCCAAAGTTTCCTTTTTTTTTTTCTTGAGAGGAAGTCTCGCTGTCGCCCAGGCTGGAGTGCAGTGGCCTGATCGCTCACTGCAAGCTCCGCCTCCTGGGTTCACACCATTCTCCTGCCTCAGCCTCCCGAGTAGCTGGGACTATAAGCACCCG
The DNA here is from genome assembly GCF_000951035.1 of Colobus angolensis palliatus. Lineage (NCBI taxonomy): Eukaryota > Metazoa > Chordata > Mammalia > Primates > Cercopithecidae > Colobus > Colobus angolensis. The sequence goes on along the minus strand of NW_012117866.1, from coordinate 1,758,557 downwards.
CCACCACGCCCGGATAATTTTTTTTGTATTTTTTAGTAGAGACAGGGTTTCACCGCGTTAGCCAGGGTGGTCTTCATCTGCTGACCTCGTGATCGGCCCACCTCAGCCTCCCAAAGTGCTGGAATTACAGGCGTGAGCCACCGCGCCTGGCCATAAGATAGCCAAAGTTTCTTAAACGCCTTCTATTTCTATTGCTGCTCTAACAAATTACCACAAACTGAGGCCTGATTTTACCAATCTCTTGGTAAAACTGGGTGTTGGCAGGGCTGTGTTTGTTTCTGGAGGCTCTAATGGAGAATCTTTTCTTGCCTTTTCCAGCTATTAGAGGCCACCCACATGTCTTGACTCATCTTCAAAGCTAGCACTGTTTCACCTCTTTGACCATACTTTCTTAGTGCAGGCGTTTGTAGCCATAATTTCCCTCCATGCACTGCTTTTGCTGCATCCCATAAGTTTTGGTATGTTGTGTTCCCATTTTTATTCTCAAAATATCTTTTAATTTCTCTCATAATTTCATCTTTGACCTACAAATTTTTAGGAGTATGTTGTTTAATTTCCACATTATTTGTGAATTTCCCATGTTTTCTTCAGTTACTCATTTCTAATTTCATTGTTGATTGGGAAAATATATGATTTCACTTCTTTGTAAACTTATTGAGACTTATGACCCAGCATATGGCCTATTCTAGATAATTTTCCACGTGCACTTAAGAATAATGTATATTCTGTTATTGGGTCAGTTTTGTATAGATTTCTGTCAAGTTTTAATGGTTTACAGTGTGTAAGTGGATTAAATCAAGTCTTATATTTGTTAATCTTCTAATTGCTCTGTCCATTGTCAAGTGTGGCATTGAAGTTTCCAGCTACTATTGTTGGAATCAGCTATATCCCCTTTCACTTTTGACAGTTTTTGCTGCTTGTATTTTGGGGCTTTGTGGTTAAGTTCATATATGTTTATAATTGTTGCATCTTCTTGATGGGGTGACCTTTATCACTATAAAATGTTTCTATTAAAATTGTTTTCTTTTTTTAGTGAAGTGGTTTGTCCTGAGTCTACTTTGTCTGATATTACTATAGCTACTTCAGCTCTCTTTGGGCTGTTGTTTGCAAGGAGTATCATTTCCATCATTTTATTTTCAATGCTTTTGTACCATTTGGTCTAAATTGTATCTCTATTGTAGATATCATATAGTTAGATCATGTCTTTTTTAAATCCATTCTTCCAGTCTCTACCTTTTAATTGGCATTTTTAATCTATTCACATATAATGCGATTATTGTTAAGACAGAATTTATGTGCAGCATGCTGTTGTTTTCTATGTTAAGTTTTCTTGTTACCTTATTTCTTTATTACTGCCTTTTTTAACTTTAGATATTTTCCAGTGTGCCATTTTAATTATTCTGTCCTTTATTTTACTGTATTTCTTAGTGATTGCTCTGTGGACTATGATAAACATCTTAACAACTTATTTTAAGTAGTTCACGAACCTTTGCTCCTATATAGTTCCATTTCCGACTCTCTTATTTCTGTTGCTGTTTTCATACAGATTACATGTTTATACCTTGTTTGCCCATCAACACTTATAATTTCACTTCGTGCAAAATTTGATTTACAAACAAAACATACGTTTATACTGTCTTTAATATCTCCCACTGGGCAAAAGCAAAGCCCAGTTGTGAGCCATTGCCTTAAAGTATAAAAAATAAGTGTTATAGCATCCTTGTCCTTTATCTCATTTTAAGGTAACTTAGCACAATTTAGAAAGATCACCAGAGACGTTTTTTAATTGGTTATTGGATAACGAGACCCCAAAAAACCCTGGCTAAAAAATGTTCCATTTTTACGTGTTTCCAAATCTGGCTTGATAGTTTCCAGAACAAAAAATAAAGTAAAACTTTGTAACAATTTTTGGTATAAATACTTCAAGTTAGAACTTTGATTCATTAATCTTTATTCTAATACTGAAAGTATATTGAGAAGGAAAATATATACAAACTCATAACATAACTCCAGTAATAATCTCAAGTGAGTTTGATCTAGGGAGGTCTGTTCAGAGAAAGTTGCATAAAATTGCGTGATGAGAATCTGAATCTGAACCAGCTGTGTCCACACAGTCTTTATAAGTCATCCCTAATACTCAGAGCAATTGCCCGGGACAGCTGTTTGCCCTGGAAAAAAGCTTCAACAGGGTGACTTCTTGCTGGTGGAGCCCAGATTCAAAACAGGGGCAGGGGGTGGTTACAAAGCATATCAATCTGTTATTTCATCACATACCTGCTGCCTTCTTAAAGGAAACGGGAAAGCATTCTTTGATTAGCATCTGCACGGTCTGAGATTCTGCTTTGAAAAAAATCCATGTAGGAAAAGCGAGAAGGAAAGGAGGTACACAGGAAAGGAGAGCCAATTCATCTCTGTGACCAGAAAAATTAAAAGTTCTTTTTGCACATGTCATGTACTGTCAAATATGTGCTTTTAAATGAGAGAGAGAACAATATGCATGTACATAGCAGTATTATTCAGTATCCTGGGCTTTTTCCTCTTCTTTATGGTTATCAGGTTTTTGTGCAAATGAATGCAAACACACACACACACATACATGTATATGGTTTTTTTTTTGAGAGAGGGTCTTACTCTGTTGCACAGGCTAGAGTACAATGCAGTGGTACAACCATAGCTGACTGTAGCCTCAAACTCCTGGGCTCAACCGTTCTCTCACCTCAGCTCCCCGAGTAGCTGGGACCAGAGGCGCATGCTACCACACCCAGCTAATTTTTAAATTTTTTTTTGTAGGGACAGGGTCTCGCTATCTTGTCCAGGCTGGTCTCAAACTCCTGGTCTCGAGCGATCCTCCTTGCCACAGCTTCCCAAGTACTCGGGATTATAGGCATGAGCCACAGCCCCCAGCTAACATATTCTTTAACCCCAATATCTACAGGATTTAAGACTCTCTCTGTTGGATAGCTCAACTTAAAGATATGGTCGCTCTCCTGAATTTATAAATCCAAATCAACAGTTACTTATTCTCCCAAGCTAGAGACTCACCCTCCTTATAGTTGCAGGGGGTTCCCTGGCACACTGCATGCTAGTTAGAAAGCCCTCACACTGACCCCAGGCCCCTCCCGATATGCCTGTGCCCGTTGGCCACCTACCTGTGGGTCTTTTCTCTCTGGGAGCCTCCTTGTTCTCTGTGTTTGGCACAGGCTGTCACCCTCTGTCAACTAGGGTACCTTGCTCTTAAATTATCCCTTCAATCCCACCTCCACCATAATTAAAATTAAAACAGTAGTGGGGCCTGCTTTTAGCCTGCAGTGTGTGGGCGTGGAGGGAAGGCACGCTGAAGCTCCATGGAAGGAATGACGCCATATCTTGTGTGCTCACCTGTGCCCCAGAAAGGATGGCACTGGGGACAAGAGCCCCAAAACATGGGCATCCCCTCCTCCCTAAGAAGGCTTAATGGAGGGTCCCCTTCAGGGATTCCATCAATAAAGAAAGCACGTTTTATGAAGGGAAGTTGAGAAGTCCCAGGAGGACTTCCTCACATTGGACTCCAGGGGTCGTTTACTAGTGTTGTGATGGTCGATGGGTATTTTTTGTCATTCAGGGCTACTTCTGTTAACATTGTAACTGTTCATTTTTTCCCAGCCTAATAAGGTTTTCTTTTTAAAATAATTTTATGCAGGTTTAATTGGAGTACAATAAACTGCACATAGTGTATCGTGTGACCAGTTTCAGCGTGCAGTTACCCGTGACACAATTCCCACACCCAGATGACAAATCTTCCCACAATCTCCAGAAGTTTCTTGAGCCCACTGCAACCCCTGCGTCTCTCTGACCCCATGCCAAGGGAACCACTGGTCTGCTTCTGCAATTACAGATTTCCTAGAATTTTATATAGAACTATACAGTATGTGTTCTTTTTTAAATCTGGCTTCTTTCACTGAGCATAATTTTGTGAACTCATTTATGTCATTGTGTGTACCAATCGTTTTTATGCCTTTTATTCCATTGTGTGGCTGCACCACAGGTTGAATATCTATTGACCTATTGACAGTCTTGGCTTCTTTCCAGTTTTTAGCTATTACAAATGAAACTGCCATATAGCTGTGTGTTAAGTCTTCATGTAAACATAGGCTTTTCTTTCTTGGGTAAACATGTAGGACTGGACTGATTCCTTCCTGAGGATTGTATGGTAAATTTATAGTTAACTTTTAAAGAAACTGCCCAAAGAGTTGCTATGTTAGCCTTTTATTACTGCTGTAACCAATTGTCGCAAACAGTGGCTTAAAACAACACAAATGTATTGTCTTACAGTTCTGGACGCCAGAATTGGTCTCAGTTGGTAAAATGAATATTGGCAGGGCGGTGTTCCTTTCTGGAGGCTGTGGGGGATTGACTGTTTCCTTGCCTCTCCAGCTCCTAGAGTGGTCGCCATTCCTAGGCTCTGACCACCGCTCCTCTTCACACCTTCTCTGACTCTTTCCCTCCTGGCTGCCTCTTACAAGGACCTTGTGATTATATTGAGTCCACCTGGATAATTCAGGGTCACCTCCCCACCTCAAGATTCTTAATTACTTTTGCAAATTCCATGTTGCCATGGAATTTAACATTCACAGATTCTAGGAATTAAGACTTGGACATCTTTGGGGGACCATTATTCTCTCTACTGCAGATTGTGTCATCACTGAGTTCTAAAGTTCAGTTCCTTACGTATTCTGGGTACAAGTCCTTTGGGTGTCTCTGTGTGCATGTGTGTTTGTATATATTGTAAATATTTTCCCTCAAATCTGTAGCTTGCCTTTTGCTTTCTTATGTGTGCCTTTTAATTTTGAAGAAGTCCCTTTTTTCCATATGTTCTCGCATGGTCCTTGCTTTTTGTGTTCCATGTATAAAACCTTCACATAATCCAAGCTTCCAAGGATTTTTCTCCTGTTTTCTTATAGAAGTTTATGATCCTAGGGAGCAGTATTTTTCCCCAATACAGATACGTTTTCATACAGATAAGTATGGTCTAGTAATACCTTTTGAACCAGTTCATTTTTTAAGTGATTTTTTAATTTAAATATGGATCAGAAAAAAATTCTTAGACCAATTCCCATATCTATCAAATGGAATTGCTAATGCCTGTGAATTATGCCACATGCTAATCAAGAGTTTTACTTTGCAGATGATCACTCAATTATCTTTACAGATCTCTATTTTAAGCAATCATATTTATTTTTTTTCTATAGTTCAAAAATGATAGCTTACAGCCACAGGAAGCGATATATCAAATACTTAAATACTTTTTTGTAAGCCCACTAGAGCAAGCTTCTCATTTGAGGCAATGTTACTGAGACTCTTAATTTTATGCTTATTCATTTCAGTCCTTTAAATGCCTAAACACGAGAAAGCACTAGCATTTACATGCAGGCTCGTTTGTAAAGGTGAGACAGTGACAGCACAGAGCTATGGAAGTTTCTATCCTGTATATTTAAAGCACAAAGTGTGTTAGCGGTTGTAGGGAAAAGCACGGTAGTGCTCACGGCGTGTTAACAACTTGCAACATTTGTTGAAGAACAGATCATTGCACTTCTCGTTATTTGATGTTCTCATCTCCGAGTTTCTCCCTCCTCATACTGCTAGGAATTTCTACTTGGCTTGTAACATAGCTTCTACCCGACTTCTGTTTTCGGGTCTGAGAGGACATTTCTTAGATAATAGGTCACTGAGGTTAGTTAGCTGAAGGTGACATATGGATAGGTCTTCAGGTGAGAAAAACATTCTGATTGACATAGTGATGTATTCTTAATCACTGTTTTTGCAAGGTTTTTCTTTGCTATTTGTTTCAAAAATATATTAATGAACTTATCATTTCTGATTACTGATTTATTTAACCTTGTAAGGACTGTTTCAAGGTCAGTTGTCACATTTTTCTTGGTGCCTAGCACAAAGTAGGTACCCAGTCAACATTTGTTTAATTAAACTGATTGTATTCTGAGCATGTGCCATTTTTGCATACCTAGGCTATCTGGCTTCTCAAGATTTTTCATCTGTGATTTGAATCAATATTACATGTTATGTTTACTTGTGCAACACAGGATGTTCCCAACTTAGAAATATTTCTCAGAAGGGGCTCTGTGCTCAGTCATTGGAAACCTGGACTGAATTTTAATTTAAGGGGAAAGTCAATTTTAGGTTCGTTTGGATTCTAGTTCATAGCATTCCAGTTTTGTTCTTCAGTTTCCACAGCGTAAATGAAATAGCACATATAGCAGCAAAGAACAGTGAGCCAGTCATAGGGGTGCAGTATATCACTTATCAACCAAAACAAGCAAACCATACCGTTAAATTTTGAACCAGGTAGGTTTGGATTTTCTCCTAAGTTATAAACAGGTATTTATTCATGGAAGGCAAGTTGGATGGAGATTGCAGAAAACCTAAAAGAGAGGAATATATTTTGTGTTTTTGGACTTTGACAGCACTAATTTTGATTTCCTTTTCCTGTGACATACTTACCTCTGATTTTTGCTCACCCTCAACCTCACTGTTCTATAGTTTTGGAGTGTTTCCTGCAAATCACAGTGTCTTTCTGCTACACATTGGGATAAGAAAATATATACATGAATTAGATCTGGTAATGGCAGGCCTTGAGAACAGAGCAAAGGGTAAAACCCAAATATGTCAGCATCCAAGCCCACATAGGTGTGACAGTTATCCAGACTGTGTTAAAGTTTCCTGATTGTATTAGGACATACTGTATTGCTATAACAAAATGCCCGAGTCTGGGTAATTTGTAAGAAAATGGGATTAAATGGCTCTCAATTCTGCAGGCTGTACAGAAAGCAAGCCACTGAGGCGTGTGGCTTGTGTGCTATAGAACACCAGGATGAGTTCCCTTTGAGCCCTGGCTGGAGCAGGAGCAGTGGGGATGAGGGGAGCAGTGTTCTGAGGCAGCTGGGCCCTGGGTCTGGCTCAGGAAACCACTCTTCTCTTCTAGTCCCCTGGGCCTGTGATGGGAGAGGCTGCCTTGGAGACTTCTGAAATACCTGTGAGACCTTTTCCCCACTGTTTTTGTGTCAGCACTTCCCTCCTTTTTAAATAATGCAAATTTCTCTGGCAAGTGGTTGCTCTACAGCCTGCTTGAATTCCTCTCCTGAAAAAGCTTTTTCTTTCTCTGCCACATGGCCAGGAAGCATATTTCCTAAACTTTTTTGCTCTACCTTCCCTTTAAATATAACTTCCAACTTTGTCATTTCTTTGCCTCTGCATCTGAGCATAAGCTGTTAGAAGAAGCCAGGTTACATATAGCATGCTTTGCTGCTTAGAAATTTCTTCTGCTGGATAACCTAAATGATTACCCTGAAGTTCAAACTTCCACAGAACCCTAGGGCATGAACAGAATGCAGCCAAGTTCTTTGCTAAGAAATAACATGCGTGACCTTTCCTCCAGTTTTCAGTTTCTCATTTCCATGTGAGACCTTGTCGGCCTGGACTTCACCATCCATATCACTATCAGCATTTTGATCACAACCATTTAACGGTTCTGTAGGAAGCTGCAGATTCTCTCTCCCTGTTGTCTTCTGAGCCCTCCAAACTCTTTCAACCTCTGCCTGTTACCCAATTCCAAAGTCACTTCCGTATTTTCAGGTATCCTTGTAGCAACACACCACTTCTGGTACCAGTTTTCTGTATTAGACCGTGCTTGCATTGCTTTAAAGAAATGTCTGAGTCTAGATAATTTATAAGAACAGCAGTTTAATTGGCTTACATTTCTGCAGGTTATACAGGAAGCATAGTGGCAGCTGCTTCGAGGGCGTCCTCAGGCGGCTTACAATCATGGTGGAAGGCTAAGCAGGAGCAGGCATGTAACATGACAAAAGCATGAGCAAGAGAGAGAGTTGTTGGGGAGGTACCACACACTTTTAAACCACTAGATCTCATGTGAACTCAGAGCAAGAGCTCACTCATCACCAAGGTGGGGATGGCCCAAGCGAAGGATCTGCCCCCATGATCAGTTGACCTCCCATCAAGCCCTGCCTCCAACATTGGGGGTTACAATTCAGCATGAGATTTGGGAGGGAATAAATATACAAACTCTATTACTGACCATTGCAGTTTCTCCTCATAAACAGTGACCTGCTGCAGGGTCTTTTTTGGTGTAGAGGTGGCATGGAGATCAGTTCATTCTGATTGGTCATTACCAAAGGCTGGGCAAGGGCATGTGGTAAGGGACGCAGGAGTGCCTATGGAATGTGGAATGGTGAATGAGGCTGAGCAGGGCAGCGGACCCCGAGAGAAGTGCCTGGCCCACCATCCACCTGGGAACATGCTAAGGGTTTGCTAACGGATGGCCAAGGAGGCTAAGAAGAAACCAGGAGGCAGGCCATGGTAGGAGGGCAGCCACACTCATCCCATGAGTCTAGCTGGCGGCCCGGGGTCCTTGGCCAGCTCATGACTGTCTCCTTTAAGGGATTTGATTGTATCAGGCATGCCTGCAGAGTTTCCACCACCAGCCAGAGCCAAAATGTTTCCCAAGCCAATCCCATGGGATGCCTAACTTCTAGTGAGCCACCCCCAGCCTCCATGACAACAGCCTCCAGTCAGGGCCCACCTGAAGCCTCCCTTTTCCCACGGTAAAGCTTTCCCGCTCCCCCACCTGCATTTGAGCTTCTGCCAGGCGAGTGCTGGTGTCCAACTCTGTTGCTATGCAATCTCTGAATGAACAGCCTCTGCTCGTTATCATTTGAAGAGATTTTCATTTACCTTCACACATGTACAGTTACCTTTATAACTCAGTGCGTCCTCATTTACCAGAATCTGGTCTTTTCATGGGCTTCTCTTGTCTTCCCACAAATGTAATAATGCCTTCCTATGACACTAGGATGCTTTGAGCGGATAGACTCTTCCAGTCCATGCAAAGAGGTGGTGTGGTTTGGCCTCACTCCTCACTGCAGGCTCAGGCCAGCTCCCCCTTGCAGCCATGTGCGTGGACGTGACTCTGGGAGTGAAGTGAAATAGCACTGCCGACAGGATGTGGGCTCTGTGCTGTGTGCCAGGAGCATAGAGAGCAATGTGAAACAGCTGTTGCCCACAGCGACCTTTCAGAACAGTTTTTGCATTTTGGGTTCTGGGGATTATTAAGTAAGCTTGGCTGTGTAAGAAGGTCAAAAAAAGCCCAGGGCAACCCCAGATATCAAAAGTAGCCATTTCAGAAAGCTGAAACCTTTCTCCTGTGAAGGGCTGGGTTTCCAAGCTTAGGTAGTTCAAAGCTCAATTTTTAGGATTGCTGTGCTGACTGAAAGTTGGTTTTTGGAAATGGACCCTTATTTTCCAATATCTTTCATAAAACTGAAAATGCTTTCAGTAGAAGAAAAGGAGGATCTGGATCTTATGTTAGAACATATATATATAGTGGTGTACAAGTTTCAGTAGTTATTCTCAAAAGAAGGTCACCAAGGACAACTGTGATTTCATATGTAATGATTCCAGCCTAGATAGAAAATGTTTTTTTCTTGATTTCCATTTAAGAGAGTTGAGCCAATTAAGTAATCCTTGCATATAGTATGTTCCATTAAGTTGTCAATGTTTTTATTCCAAGATGCATGTTTCTTTAAAAGAGCTAGCTTACTAGGGCATGCCTTTGTAAGTGCTTTACGCTGGCCATGTCTGAGAATGCTGTGCATAACTTTCACTGAATTCTACATCTCATTTGATGCAGGCCTAATTAACTATGATTAACTGAGAACTCCAATTTATTGGAGTTGTTTGCTGCAGTTAACTTGAGAAAGAATGGGGCATATTTAAGGGTCCTTATTTTTAAATCTTGCTTTCATTACAAACACATTAACATAAGTCTGATTTGGGGGTGACAGAAGGAAATAGGAAAAGAAATGTAACTAAATCATAATAGGGTACAATATAAAGGAAAGTACGTACTGGGATGAATGTCATCATAGATTGTTTATTCTTTAATTTGTACTAATTTGTACATTTGTATATGTACAATTAAACACTTCCTAGTTAAGATTGATATATTTTTAAGATCACAACTTTATAGAGCAGAAGTCTTCCATGAAAACATAATGCCAGGTCAGTGGCCCTCCACTTGAGCACACATTCAAATCACTGAGGGCTCTGAAAAACACACATTGCTGGGCCCCACCCCCGTTTCTGATTCTGTAGCTCTCGGGTAGAGCCTGCTGTGTGGTTTGAATATTTGTTCTCTCTGAAACTCATGTTGAAACTTAATCCCCAGTGTGGCAGTATTGAGAGGTGTGGGGCCTCTAACAGGTGTTGGGTCACGAAGGCTCTGCCCTCATGAATGGACCCTTTCATTCATGGATTAATAGATTAATGAGTTATTGGATGAATGGGTTATCAAAGGAGTGGGACTGGTGGCTTTGTAAGAAGAAAAAGAGGCTGGGCACTGTGGCTCACACTTGTAATCCCAGCACTTTGGGAGGCTGAGGCAGGCGGATCCTGAGGTCAGGAGTTTGGGATCAGCCTGGCCAACATAGTGAAACACCATCTCTACTAAACCCCACCTCTACAAAAAATTAGCCGGGCATTGTGGTGTGCATTTGTGATCCCAGCTACTCGGAAGCTGAGGCAGGAGAATCGCGTGAACCTGGGAGGCAGAGGTTTCAGTGAACCGAGATCATGCCTTTGCACTCCAACCCTGGCGACAGTGCGAGACTCCGTCTCAAAAAGAAAAGAAAGAAAAAAAAAAAAAGAGAGAGAGAGAGACCTGAGCTAGCACACTCAGCTCCCTCAAGTTGTGATGCCCTGTGCTGCCTCGGGACTCCATGGAGTCCCCACCAGCAAGAAGGCCCTCCCAAAATGTGTCCTCTCGAGGTTGGACTTCTCAGTCTCCATAACTGTAAGAAATAAATGTCTTCATAAATTACGTTTTAGGCATTCTGTTAATAAGCAACAGAAAATGGAATAAGACAGAGTCCAAGAATATGTAGTTGGACAGCGTCTCACTTCATACTGATGCTGCTGGTCTAGGGACCTCATTTCGAGAATCAAGGTGTTTAGGAAATAAGCAGTAGAATATCTTAGATTAACAAAAGTCGTGGGTTTACATTTTAAATAAATTCAACAATTACTGATTACCTACTATGAACTGTCAAAATGGTTTAGAAAAATGACACCACCACTTCTATCAAAATGTACTGGATGCTGGGTTTTTTAATTAAAGCAACTTCACTTTAAAATGTTGTTTTATACACATTCAAAAATACCGCTGACCCGCTTTCCTCAGCTTCCACTAAGGTGCTTAGCCCTTCCAAGGAAGCTAAGGCCTTGTTGTGAAGCTGTCACTCATTGGGTGACTAGCACCCTGCCCAGTGGTGCCAGCCCCACACTTGCCTGCACCATGGCCTCCATCTTTGTTCAAGCTCACTTGCATCTATTCAGCCCTCATTCTACACTGCAGTGTGGTGACCATCACATAAGACCATCGCCCTCATTAAAGCAGCTAGTATAAATGGTGAACCTTTTGGGCCTGGCCTGTTTGCAAGGGCCTGGCCAGTGTCAACATCAGGAGCCTTTTTGGTAGCATGGGGGCTGGTGGACCTGTACCTACAGTCAGTCTGCCCCTGTACCATTGCCGCAGCCAGAGTCAACATTGGGAGCCTCCTTTGCAGCAGCGTGGGGGCTGCTGGACCTGTACCTGTAGGCAGTCCTGCCCCTCCACTGCTGCCCCAGCTGAGCAGAAGGAAGTACAAGCTGGGAAAGAATCATCTGAGGGGTCTACTTAGGACACGGGCTTTAATCTTTTTGAACAAACCTCTTTTGTAACATGATCAGTGAAAAGCTGTACTCTTGGCTGGGCACTGTGGCTCACGCCTGTAATCCCAGCACTTTGGGAGTCCGAAGTGGGAGGATCCCTCCAGGCCAGGAGTTCAAGAATAGCCTGGGCAACATAGGGAGACCCTGTCTCTACAAAAAAAATTAAAAATCAGCCTGGTGTGGTGGCACACACCTGTAGCCCCAGCTACTTGGGAGGCTGAGTTGGGAGGATCGCTTGAGCCCGGGAGGTCAGGGCTGCAGTGGGATGTGATCACCCTACTACACTCAGGTCTAAGAAAAGCTGAACTCTTAAAACGCGCACTCACATAATCAGCTAACATCTTTATAACTGTCAGATTGTGACGATTCTAACTCAGGATCAGCCTTCTGTAGTTTATTTTGTGTCTTTAAGGACCTAGCCTATCTAACACAAAACACTGGCTGTAGGTTTTTCTCTTTTTTGTAATTGGGAATAATAAAAAGTATGTTCAAGATATATCAAGATTAGTTTTGGGGAAAAAAAGCATTAAGTAGATTCAGTTGTGCAAGATGCACAAAGTGTGACTTCATAAGCAGTCACAAACTTGGGTTCATAATCCCTTACCCAAAATCTGTGGAGCCAGATGTATTTAAATATAGGTTATTTTTAAAAGGTATTAGAATTTATATGTTCCATGACACATAACATTCTCGGGGGTTCTCAGGCAGCACCCGTAATCAAATCCATTAGTATTTCTTTAGGGAAGTGCTTGAAGAGTTGCACTAAGTATGATAAATGTGGACCATTAAAGCCACCTCATGCCAGCCCAGTACAGATTTTGCAGCGTTTTCAGAAGCTTTGGGGTTATGGATTGGGAACAGAGGCTGTGTTCCTCTGCAGCCCTGGCAATTAAGAAGTGTTTGTGAAGCTGGTTTAATGTGCCTAGCAGGTGTGATGTATTGGTGAATTCCAAATAATTGATAGTTGTTTAGTTTGTTTGTTTTTTAAGCAAAATATTTGGTAGGAGGCACTTTAGTTTCTCAAGTTCAACAGCTGTTTGCTGTTATTAGAGCGTTGCTGTTAAGAGAGACAGCAGATCTTGTCAATTCCCCGTAACTCACAGTTAACAAAAGCGTTCCCTAATGATTCCATATGTTGATGCTCAGAGGTAATTCTGGGCCAAGCACTCAGAGCACAACAGATTATTTTACTCCATGGACGCAACCGCCTGGAAGGTGTGTGGCATAAGTACGTCATTAGGATCCCATTTTAGAGGTGTGCAAGCCAAGGCACAGCAGGCTTATAAGACATGCAGTATGACTAGGATCCTCATTTTATAGGTGCTTTACCCAAGGCTGCTAGCTTCCAGAGTTTCCGGCTAGAAAGCTGCAGGGCTGGGGTTTCCCGAAAGGCCACTGGGCTTTACAGGGCCTGGCTTCACTGCCTGGGCTGCCTGCCACCTCCCACGCCTAAAGCATCTCCCCCACCCCCACCCCGCCCTCAGCTTTAAGGCCCAGGCAGTGGGACCCCCTCTCTGCAGGTCAGCAGCTATTAAATACATTTCTCCAGTAAACATCGTATATCAGACAGACTAAGAAACTTGTCCCAGGGCGTGCAGCTGAGCTGGGAGTTTTCTGCAGGTCTCATGCAAGCCCTAGGTCTTGTATGAACATGGGGGTAGGGGCAAAATCAGGCCTTCCCATATGTATTAATGTTAGTTCGTTCTCGCAGTGCTGTAAAGAACTTCCCTGAGACTGGGTATTCTGTAGAGGAAAGAGGTTTAATTGACTCACAGTTCCACATGGCTGAGGAGGCCTTGGGAAGCTTACAGTCATGGCAGAAGGCAAGGCAGCAGGAGAAAGAGGGTCAAAGGAGGCACTTGCAAACACTTATAAAACCTTCAGATCTCGTGAGATCTCACTATCATGAGAACAGCATGGGGGAAACCACCCACTGATCCAATCACCTCACTCCCTCCACACTTGGGGATTACGGTTTGAGATTGTCAGGCCTCTGAGCCCAAGCTAAGCCATCATATCCCCTGTGACCTGCACTTATACATCCAGATGGCCTGAAGCAACGGAAGAACCATAAAAAGTGAAAATAGTCAGTTCCTGCCTTAACTGATGACACTCCACCATTGTGATTTGTTCCTGCCCCACCCTAACTGATCAATTGACCTTGTGACATTCCTTCTCCTGGACAATGAGTCTCAGGAGCTCCCCACTGAGCACCTTGTGACCCCCGCCCCTGCCCACAAGAGAAAAACCCCCTTTAACTGTAATTTTCCACTACCTACCTAAATCCTATAAAACTGCCCCACCCTTATCTCCCTTTGCTGACTCCTTTTTCGGACTCAGTCTGCTTGCACCCAGGTGATTAAAAAGCTTTATTGCTCACACAAAGCGTTTGGCGGTCTCTTCACAGGGATGCGCGTAACAAAGATGAGATTTAGGTGGGGACGCAGCCAAACCGTATTACTGTATATGTGCCTCAATGACAGTTGGCTCAAGGTGTTTTGCCCTTAGATAATGCAACTCACAGTTATCAAATTGAAGCTAGGTCTCCATTTGCATGGTAAGCAGTACAGCTTCCTGAGAGAGCAGCTGGGGAGAAACCCTCGCTTTTTATATCTTTGTTGGGTAAAACATCGACCACTGTGCCTCAGGGGTGGACTTAGTGAGCATTTAAGATACATTTTCAGTTATAAAATATGTTACTTGATTTGCAATTACTTACTCTCCACCTTAGACAGAAACTTACAGGCCACGGGCCTAGGCTTCCCCCAGGCGCAGGGCTTCTGTAACAGTTGAATTAATTTTAGCCGCAGTGCCTCCCATGAGCCCCCCGGGAACTCAGGCTGCCTCTGAGGATGAAAACACCCGTCAGTCTTTGGGCCCCAGCCTGGGGCACCCTGTAGCTTCTTCGGAACTTCCACCTTCCTGCCAGGCTGTCCCCCTCCCCATGCTGCCCTTGCAGCTACTATAGAAGCTGCTCTCAACATGCCACAGAGATTCCAGCTGAGGGCAGGGGAGTGGTCACAGTCACAAGGGATATTTTCTAATTCATCTAAGGAAGGTAGTAGTGTATGTGGCCCTAGCATGTTAAAAACAACATGACCTTTCCTGGTAAAAAGGACACTGAAGCAATGTTAAAAGCTGCAAGCTTGTTAGTACGCAGGGAAGAATATGCATCTGATGGCCTGGTGCAAGTGTTTTATGCTCCTTTATCTTATTTCAGCATTTTTTTCGTTCACAACGCTGTCCCTTTAATTGTGCCATCATCAACGGCTGTAGTCATCATTTGATCTAAGGAGTTTAATTACTTGTTTAGATCCTTTCTTATTCCATGGATTTAGGATGATTTTATCTAAATGGTGAGGAAAAGTGTCTGTCTGCACTGTCCCCTGCAGATTTATAATCCCACAGTTCTGTATCTTTTAAATTAAAAGCTCCATGACATTTTAAGCTTTAAACAAACACTGTTGAAAGCATTTTTAGAGGATACAGCTGTTTTTCTGCCTTTGTCCACACTCCTTTCTTCCTGCTCGCACACTCGCCTTAGCCACGGTTCCGTGGAGCACCTCCTTCGTCCTGCCTGGCCTCTGTTCCTTCGCTTGGCTTTTCACACCCGACAGTGGTGTCTCACTTGTTCGATGCCTACAGTTTCCTTTTGTCAGTCTTCCTCTCTCAGCTACCAGAACAAACACTCAAGGAAGTAAAATGTGCCGCCTCACTGCCAATCCGTCCACCTCCTTGCCCTGAGAGCCCTGGCTCTTTCTCCCCCTCACAGAGAAGAAGAAAATAAAAGGAGCACTCATGCCTGGGTAACCCTCCCTTAGAGGAGGCTTTTCACCGCTCAGCTGTTGAGAAGGAGGGTGGGCCAGCCCTTCCTTCTGTTCTGTGGCTTCTGTAGGGAGGCTGAGTGCAGGATGGGATCCAGGAAGCCTTGAGTTACTCAGGTTGTTACTTGAACTTCGACTTCTACAAACCAGCCCAGGAACTTTTCTGAGAGTCCTGTCTTTTGTACTCCCCTAAAGGGCTTTGACCCCTCCTTTCAGGAATCGGGCCTTCACAATCTCCAGTATCCTGAAGGGTGGAGGTTCTGAGGTTTGTTTGGTGTGTTTTACAGCAAACTTAATAAAATACAGCTTGTGGCCAGGTGTAGTGGCTCATGCCATGATCCCAACACTGGGAGACCGAGCCGGAGAATCACTTGAGGCCACGAGTTTGAGACCAGCCTGGGCCACAAGGCAAGGCCCCCCCATGTCTACAAACAAAAAATAAATAAATAAAAATACAGCTTGTGGTGGAAAAGGAGAAAAATATTATAGTGCTGAAAATGAAATGGCACCTGCACATGCAGCTGTGGGTGGATTTGCCAAGAAAAGCAGAGAAAGAACAGAGGGGCTCTTCTTGTTGCTGGTGCTGGTAGCAGTCAAAGCCAGAGCATACATCAGGAGGCAGACAACCCAGGGTCTGCTGCAGGAAAGAGGGCCACAGAGGGGGTCAGTGTACAGGAGGAGGAAGGAAGATGGGGAGTGCAGGGCAGGGGCCACCCAAAAGCCCAAGGAAGAGCCCAGTCCACAACAACCAGCCTCTCCTGGTCCCCCGTGTCCACAGGACGGACTGGGCCCAGCCTCAGCCCTATCCCAGGAGGAAGAGCCAGATAGTTCCCCAGGCAAGTACTGGGACCGGGAGAGAAGCATGCACAGAGGCGAAGTCCACACCATGGCAGCCAAAGCAATCAGTGAGCCCAGTCCTCTGAGTACAAGGCGGCAAGAGCCCTAGCCGATACTGCAGGTGCAGTCAAGAGATGCAGTTTGGATGCTACTGAAGGGACAGGGTACAGGGCCATACGGAAAGCTTTTTTTCTCAAGACAGCAGCACTCTGCCCTTGATTCACTCAGGATTTTTGCATATAGGTAGTGGATGTGGTTGACTGCCCAGGCCTTGTGTCTACACAGATGACCATTCACCTTCTGTGAGAAAGATGCAGGAGACAAAGCACAGATGGCCCCACCATTGCAGCGGCTCACAAGAGACCTTCCCGGCCTCATCCATGTGTGACACAGTGAAGCCCGCCCTGTGGTGCAGGCAGCCCTCTGCATGCCTGTCTGGGAGGAGCAGACTTTTTTTTTTTTTTTTTTGAAGACATAATTTCACTCTTGTTGCCCAGGCTGGAGTGCAGTGGCACGATCTTGGCTCAGTGCAACCTCCGCCTCTCGGGTTCAAGCGATTCTCCTGCCCCAGCCTCCTGAGTAGCTGAGATTACAGGCATGTGCCACCACGCCCAGCTAGTTTTTTGTATTTTTAATACAGACGGGGTTTTGCCATGTTGCCCAGGCTGGTCTTAAACTACTGAGCTCAGGCAATCCTCCTGCCTTGACCTCCCAAAGTACTGAGATTACAGGCGTGAGCCACTCTCTTTTAATCGCAGTTCATACCCTGCCAACTTTGAAAATGCATCGAGGCAATTACAGACAAGCACGCATGCCTATGTGCGTGTAAGCATGTGAACATGCATAGGAATATGAAGACTTATATGCCTGTTGGATACACACAGCCTTCTCTGTGCGCACACATTACTTCCCTCAGTGTGTCCTGGCTCTCCCAGATACTGTCTTACAGGGAAAAAGGGTAGTATTTAGGGATGATGATTATATTTTTTCATGTCATTGTGGGACCGTTAAAGGCCATTGAGATCACCTGCTCTTTTCAGGACTTATTGTTGGGTCCAGCTGTACAGATTCAGGGTAGACTACATCCTGCTAATGCTGCTCCATGCCCCGTGCCAAGGCTTCAGTGCTAAATATAGAACAGGTGGTCAGTCTCCTAACTGAATTTGAATCCAGATTTTTTTCAGTCGCGTCCGTGTGTCTTCTTTTTAAATTAGGTGTGAACAGGGCTATTCCCAGCCTCTCAGGTTCAGGCACTGCCTCTGTGCCGCTGCATACTGGAAGACAAGGGCTCTGCCCAGGCCTTGGAACAACCTTCTGCCTTCACTGGAGCCTTGAGGGGATTGTCACCAGGCAACATTCAGCTCCATGGAGCTTAACTGGTTTTGAAATTCTACTTGGTAGGCATTCCTCTGTGTTGAAGTTCTAGGCCCACACTGGAGACAGTAAGAGTGAGGAAGACAGCTAGTGTGTAAGAAGCGTGCTCTAGGAGGCTGGCACTAGAATGTTACTTATGTGCCCTGAAGTATTCATTCTGTAAAGTAGGATTATTTCGCTGTAGTAGCATCCTCGGTAGTATTCTTATTGGTAATATGAGTGCAATTGATATTATGTATATATTAAATATACATACAGAAAAAACACATGAATAGAAATGGGTGTGAGCTAGTACTAGTTATTATGTGGTAGGTAGTATAATGTAGCCTATGGTAGTGGTACTGGTACTATTATTAGCAGTATTCCTGTTCACCTTGTGTAAGCATGAGGAAAGCGGGCACCTGCAGGCCCACTATGTTTCTGAGGCTGTGCTCCGAGTAAGTGCCAAGCCGGGAGTTAATTCTGAGGTCAGCTTTCACCATCCTGTGACATAGCCTACGTATTAAATGTTCTGTTCTCACCTGGGAGCTTCACAGCAGCATCCTGGCCAGGCATGGTGGGGATTCATCCCACTGGGCAGTGGAAATGTCCTTAATACTAGTGGGCCATGCAGTGGACTTTGTCAACTGGTGCTGGCTTCCATGTTGTTGGGAACACCAAGTAATGATGCGTTGTGCTATCGGATGGAATTGACCATTCCAAGGATGTATTTACATTCAAATACGTACATTTAAACAGAAAACACAATCATACAGATTTCATTTCTCTCCTGAGTTCTAAGTTTCCAAATCACAACTCCAGGCATAACTCCAGCAGCCTTGAGAGGAGGCTGCCCACGGTATAATTTAGTGAGAATGACCTACAAACCTTTCTCCTGTTCACTTAGGTCTCCACAAAAGCCTTTATTGATGGAATGCGACCTACACAGTGTATGTTTATGCTGGCCTAATACAAACTTACTGTTGATACAGTATGCACTCTAAAAATCTCTTTGTCTTTTTTTTTCCTGCAGATACTGAACGACTGTATTCAGTGGTGTTTCAAGAAATATGTGATCGCTATGACAAGAAATACAGCTGGGATGTAAAGTCCCTGGTTATGGGTAAGAAGGCATTAGAGGCGGCACAGATTATAATAGACGTCTTGCAGCTCCCAATGTCCAAAGAGGAGCTGGTGGAAGAAAGCCAAACGAAGTTAAAGGAAATGTTCCCCGCGGCTGCGCTCATGCCAGGTGCGGTTGCCTCGCTGTTTGCAGGATTATGTTTCTGAATATTAGCAGTGGTTTTGTAAATCACCTTTAAAGTCTAGCGTAGGGCATGCTTAGCTTGTCCTCTTTTCTTTAGTCTCGAAACTAAGTCCCTCCTGGTGCTCCTGAAAGAGTTTGGCTGATGCTGTGGGATGCTGTGATTCAATTTTCTCTTTAAAAGCTTCTTAAAATAATATGCGTTAGTTTCAGTGATTTCTGGGTTCCAAAAACATTTGAGTATTGTTTATATTACTATATATAAAGATTATGTTAATGACAGAATGTCTTCAAAGTTTACCTTAATAGATAGTTTAGCCTTTTTCTTTTCAAAATCAGATATAGGATTAGTATTTCAGCAACTATTCAAACTTTAACAAATTGATAAGCAGCTAAATCTCTCCAAAGATGCTTAATTTAAAAAAAAGAAAAGTAAAAAGTCGAATTCATTTTTAGCCTGTGTGCTTGTATGCCGTTCAGCCCTTTCTTTACTTGTATCCAGTTTTCTTTGGAAAGGAAAGACAACTTTGTTCCCTTCATGTTTGTTAACTGACATTCAATCAGAACGGGCTTGCCTGCTGCCCCTCGTTCAAGAATGTTCTAGATTACAGACCTTGAAAATAGACTATTTGAAGATTCTTCTGGGACAACAGGATGAATACTCTGTCTTTAGAATTCCCGGTGCTAGGGGAGAAAAAAAACAGCAGTTGTGTGAGTAATCTTGGATTTAAAATGATACTAATACGAAGCATACCTACTTTTGAAATGTATGTTATTATTTATATTTATATTTATACACATGTCCAAACATGTGGATTGACTATTCCTAGGCAGCACACGCACACATACAGACACATACCCTTTGTAATCACTCTGTCTGCATCCACTGCAAATGGTAGTGTTTGTGAATCTCAGGCATGGGTACGAGCACCGTGATACTCAGTTCTCTGCATCTAGTGTCTTTCTGCACCATTTGCACATGAAGTTACCCTGACAAGTCTTGGTGAAACACATCCATACAGTTACTATATGAAAATTTAATTGCAGTAGGTCGCAGACACACACACTACAATTTACCATTTTACCTATTTTAAAGTGTGTAGTTCAGTAGTGTTAAGTCTATTCACATTGCTATACAATGGACCTCCAGAAATTTTTTAGTCCCCATTTCGCCCTGCCCTCAGCCCCTGGCAGCCACCATTCTACTTTCTGTTTCTAAGATTTTGACTACTCTCAGTACCTCAAATAAGTAGAATCATATAGTATTTATCTTTTTTGATTGGTTTATTTCACTTAGCATAATGCCCTCAAGGTTCATCCATGTTACAGCATGTGATAGGGTTTTCTTCCTTTTTAAGGCTGAACAATATTCTATGGTATGTTAGACCACATTTTGTTTATTCATAGTTCATTTGTTGAGGGACATTTGAGTTGCATCCACGCCTTGGCTGTTCTTGTGAATAATGCTTATATAAACATGACTGTACAAATATCTCTTTGAGATCCTGCTTTCTATTCTCTTGGGATATACCCAGAAGTGGAATTGCTGGATACGATGATAATTATTAATTTTTTGAGTGATCACCATATTGTTTTCCATAGTTGTTACACCATTGTATATTCCCACCAAAAATCTACAAGGGTTCCAATTCCTCCACATTCTCATCAACACTCGTCATTTCCTGGGTTTTTTTGATAGTAGTCATCCTAATGGGTGTGAGTTGATATCTCTTTATGGTTTTGATTTGCATATCTGATGACTGGGGATGGCAAGAATCTTTTCATTTGCTTGTTGGCCATTTCCATATTATCTTTGAAGAAATGCCTGTGCACATCCTTTGCTTATTTTTAATTTTTATGTTTTTGTTTTTATGTTGTAGGAGTTCCTTATGTATTTTGGATGTTAAGCTGTTATCAGACATGTGACTTATGACCATTTTCTCCCATTCTGGCTCCCTTTCCACTTAGTTGTTGGTGTGCATACGTTTTTGATTAGATTAATTTGACAAATGTTATCTCATTTGTCTAATTTTGCTCTTGTTACCTGTGCTTTTGGTGTCATAGCCAATAAATGATTGCCAATTCCAATTTCATGAAACTTTAACTTATGTTTTCTTCTAGGAGTTTTAGTTTTAGGTCTTACATTCAGGACTTTAATCCATATTGAGTTAATTTTTGTATATGGTGTTAATTAGAATCTAGCTTCATTCTTTTGCATGTGGATATCCAGTTTTCCCAGCACTATTTGTTGAAGAGACTTATCTTTTCCCCATTGAGTAGTCTTGGATGGCTCATTGAAGGTTATTTGACAAATATGTGAGAGTTTATTTCTGGGCTATCTATTCTATTCTATTAGTATGTAGGCCAGTACTGCACTGTTTTGATGAATGTAGCTTTGTAATATGTTTGGAAATCAGGATGTGTGAGACCTCTGATTTTGTTCTTTTTCAAGATTGTTATGGCTATTTGGGATCCCTTGAGATTTTTTATGAATTTTAGGATGTATTTCTCTATTTCTGCTCAAAATGCCACTGGAATTTTGATAGGGATTATATTGAATCTGTAGGATTGCTTTGCATGCTATGAATGTCTTAACAATATTAAGTCTTCCCATCCATGAGCATAAGATGTCTTTCAATTTATTTGTGTCTTTCTTTCAGTAGTGTTTTGTTTTGTAGTTTCAGTTTACAGGTCCTTCACCTCTCTTATTTCTAGGTATTTTATTCTTTTGATGCTATTATAAATGGGGTTGTTTATAATTTTCTGTTCAACTTGTTCATTGTTAGTATATTAAAATGCAACTGATTTTTGTTTGATGTGTATTCTACAACTTTGCTTAATTGGTTTATTGGTTCTAACAATTTTGGGGTTTTTTTAATATGTTGAATTGTAGTGATTTATATGTATATGATCATGTAGTCTGTGAACAAAGATAATTTCATTTCTTCCTTTCCACTTTGGATGCCTTTTGTTGTGTTTTCTTGCGTAATTGCCTGGCTGAGACTTCCATCATTATGCTGTCTAGAAGTGGCAAGAGTGTGTAACTTTGTCTTGTTCCTGAACTTAGAAGAAAAGCTTTAGTCTTCATTGAGAATGCTATTAGCTGTGAACTTCTCATATATGGCCTTTAATATGTTGAGGTAGTTTTTTTTTTTTTCTATCCTTAATTTGACTGTTTTTAATCATGAAAGGGTGTTGGAGCTTTTCAAATGCGTTTTCTTTCTGCATCAATTGAGGTTTTTTTGTTTTTGGTTCCTTATTCTGTAAATGTGGTTTCATATGTTGAACCATTTTTGCATTCCAGGAGTAAACTTCGCTTGTTCATGTATATGATCCTTTCAATTTGCTGTGGAATTGTTTGCTAGGATTTTATGTAGATTTTTTAATCTGTATTCATCAGGGATATTGATCTATATTTTCTTTTTCGTATAGTGTTTTACATGTTTGGTAGAGTTCTCCAGTGAAGCCATCTGGTCATGGACTTTTCTTTGTAGGGAGTTTTTCTTTTATTACTGATTGAGTCTCCTTACTACTTACAGATCTGTTAAGATTTTCTATGTCTTCATTTTTTTCCCCCGTCTCAAAATCATCAGGGATTCTCTGTCTTCATGATTCAGTTTTGGTAGGTTGTGTGTTTCTAGGAATTCTTTTATTTCTTTTAGGTTATCCAATTTGTTGTCAAAGGATATGCCAACAAATGGTATTCTCCTTTAATTATTTTTGTGGCATTGGTTGTAGTGTTGCCTCTTGCATTTCTGATTTTAGTCATATGAGTGTTGTTGTTGTTTTAGTTAATGTAGCTAAGGTTTGTCCATAAAGTTTCTCTGTGACCGAGTGTCTTTTCTGACTTTACAAAGCACTCATGATGTATGAGGCATGCACGTGTCTTATTTCTTCCATATCTACCCAAGCCTTTCACATGGTTTTCCTTCTACACTTTTTGTTCTATATTCTAAGATATACTTGAAATATGTTCTACTGCAATTCTTAAAAAGAAAAAATGTTTTATCTAGCGAGTCTGGTAGTTTGGCTGGAGTGCTAGTGAATCTGTTTTATGGAATCTACTTGGTGATCACATCAACATAGTGTCTTCATTTGGCTTTCTAAGCGAGCAGGTATCAAATTAAGTAAGGTGCCAATCATAGAAACTCATAGAAGGGTGAACAACTAGCAAGGAGCTAGTTCTTCAAAGATAGTTCAGTCCTTCAGAACTTATCTAGATGGCTCTCTTTTCTTTCTTTACTACTTTTTGGCCTCTTTAACTTTTTTTTTTTTTGACTTGACAAATCCTTTTTCTTGGCATATGATTTGTGTGTGCGTGTGTGTGTGCACACGCATATCCTTATTTTAACTTTTACTAGCCGCACAGTTGTGAGTAGGGACTTCAATACTGAAAGTCTCTCTTTGAAAATGATCATATGTACATGCCATATACACAATTACCTGTGCTTTGACAGAGCAGAGCATGTGGAAGACTTGAAGAGTGTAAAGAAATGTACAAGGTAATGCTGGAGAGAATAAACTAAAATCATGCTGGGATGCTGGCTGGCTCAGATGATGTGCAGGGACAGTAGTCGGATGATGTGCCGCTTTGATATTCTGAAACGAGTTAGGTGTAGGATAAGACAAAATTATTAGAAATCTTACTTAACCTGAAGGGAAAGCAAGCCAGAGGAGGACAATGTTGGACTGAATGTATAGAGCAGAAAGACAGGCCGTGCCTAATTGCGATCCAGAAATGTGTTCTTCCTTAGGGTTTCTGCTCAATATTATACCAGTCACAAAAATGAAGATAAAGTAGATCTTCTGTCCTGAAAGAACATTCTTGGAGACCTCATTTCTATTCATTTTGCACTCCTCCCATCTCCTCTTTTATCTGCGCCAAACCTGAATTCCCCTGGGAAGGTGGCCTTATAGTGTCATTGCTCTGGTAACTAGATTCAGAGAAACTTGCTGCTGTAGTCTTCCTTCTTCTAGGTGTTCCTTTTGCTCACTTACTACTTTGTTCCTGTTCTTAAGTTGTAGATGATAATATAACCCTTGACTTTATTTCTTTTCCTTCTGGAAGTATTTTCTGGTAAGGTACGTTAGGTTGTGGAAATCACCTTGAGCTCTTTAGAAAGGAAAGCTGTCTGTAGGGAGGGCTTTTTAATTCAACATTATTCCTTTTCACATGCTTTCAGAGCCACAGGGGAACCCAAGGAGGTATTTAACAAGTTAAATTGCAAGAGTGAATGGTAGATTACCAGGGGAAGCAGCCCCTGATCATGCTGCAGGGGCTGTCTGCTGTGATTAGGCTGCAGGGGACGTGTCTGCCTGGGTCAGTCACCAGGGAATCAGCTTGATTATGCTGCAGGGGACTACCTGGGCCAATAACCAGGGAGTCAGCCTTATTATTCTGTGTGGGTGTGTCTGCCTTGGCCAATCACCAAGGAATCAGTCCAATTATGCTGCAGGGGTGTGTCTGCCTTGGTCAATCACCAGGGGATCAGCCTGATTATGCTGTTGG